>NW_022164008.1:0-2417 GCF_008728515.1 Papio anubis
GACACCACTTGAAGGCAGACTGTGATGGGTTAATTTCTGTGGAAAGTAAGGCAGAATTTTTGAAGTTTCTTTCTTCATATACTTTCAGGTTCCCATACATACAACCTAGTTTGTTCTGGAGGGATCTTATTTTCCAGGAGGCTTGGAGGGGGACCTTCTGCTTTGTGTCCTCATGGGATGCACAAGACACAAGGGAACAGTCTCTCACTTTTAAATACAGTCCTAGGCCTGAGGAGAAACAATTTTTTGTTTCTGCAATTTTTTTCCTCTTTTAAATGAGAGGGGATTCGCACTGTTATTGAACTTCTGACCTCAGGTGAGGCTTCCCCTACGTTGGCCTCTCAAAGTGTTGGGATTAATCTGCATAAGCCACCGCGCCTGACCACAACTACCAACGTTTAAAAGCACGTTCCTGGATGAGCTCGAACCACCAACTTTCAGGTTAACAGCCGAACGCACGAACCGATTGCGCCACAGAGACAATCTCACTCGGTCGTCTTTGTCTCAACATAAATTAAGCAATCACTAACCTCTAGGGGTTGCCATTCGCTTTCTGCAGGACAAGTGTGCAGACTACAAAGCTTCGGAAAACTGGAGAGGCTGAGTCGACTAATCGTGTTGTTGCACGTTAGAAACGCGTGCATTGCGTGACTCTGAAACCAGAAGGGCGGTCGAATGGCCTTCACCCTGCGTTGACCCCTCGCCTGCTTCAGAAGCCAGTGCCTCTGGAATGCCTGGATCTGCGACCCCACCCTGAGCCTAGTAAGGCCCAAGGAAAGCTGTCCGACCCGACGGCTCTCCTGATCGCTCTTTCTGTTTTTTTGCTCCGCTTTCAGGCAATCCTCTGCTCCGCTTCTCCCCTCACTCAACTCGGCTTCAGTAGGTGGAGTGGGTGGGGCGGGAGCGGGAAAGAGGCAGGCGAGTCAAAAGGGAAAACGTGAAAAGGAGGAGGGAGAAGCGGGGGAGACCAGGACGAGACAATGGGACAGCCCAGGATGCCCGTGCAGAGGGCACCGACTGGATGCAGAGAAGATGGGACATGTATCAGAATGGAGAGAAGACGTGAGAGAAAATCACAAGAACTTGTAGCTGCCCAGGAATAAAGAAGTAAAAATCGCATAAATGTTTTTACATTTAAAAAAAAAATCGGGGTACCGGGCGCGGTGGCTCAAGCCTGTAATCCCAACACTTTGGGAGGCCGAGGTGGGTGGATCACTCACTTGAAGTCAGAAGTTTGAGACCAGCCGGGCCAACATGGTGAAAGTCCGTCTCTACTAAAAATACAAAAGTTAGCTGGGAATGGTGGCGCAGGCTTGTAGTCCCAGCTACTCGGGAGGCTGAGGCAGGAGAATCGCTTGAACCTGAGAGGCGGAGGTAGTAGTGAGCCGAGATCGCGCCACTGCCCTCCAGCCTGGGCGACAAATTCTGTCTCTCAAAAAAATACATAAATAAATAAAAGAGGGATGGGGAAGGAAAACGACGGGCAGTAGGTGTGGGGCGCATTGGGATTCTCTACTGGTTAGTACCCTGCCTTTTGCCTGCAGCCACCTCTGTTCTAATCCGAATCCTGGTACAGTCAGACTCTATCTTGGACCCACTGGGGCGAACCCACGTGTCTTTTGGTTTGCTTTTAATTCCTGCACCAGCTGCGGCCTTTATCCGCAGCCAGAAAGCCAGAAAGCAGGGTTTACCCTGGCCCCACAACGCCATACTGTCTGGGGAAAAGAAGGAAACCCAACAGCACACAAACAACGGCCCAAAGAGAAACCTTCGAAGTGCTCTATGCCTCACCGTTTAGCAGAAAATATCAAGCAACTCTCAACCTAGCTGGTCTGTAGCTTCCACGAATGAAATAATGTATTTATTGGAGTCTTTCTGGTTGAGATACTTCAAACATTTGTTGGAGCCTTTAATGAGAGAGAGAGACACTCTCGAGTGTGGAAGAAAAAAATGAGGGGGTGTGAGGACGAGGCGACTTTAGGACAGAAAAAAAAAGGGACAAGGAAGCCACGTAAATGTTTTCGGGTGGGTGTGAGGAAGCCATGTAAATGTTTTTGGGTGGGCGTGAGGCGATGTCAGTCTTGAACCCCGTTATGTTAGGTAAACAGCGCAGCCCTCTTCTAGTACAAACAGTTTCCCACATTGAGGAAATCACAGGGATCAACAACTCTTACTAGAGTGCGATGAAGAAGCTTCACTCTGGGAGAACCCCCTTCGTGACCGCGGTCTCTACCCTGCCAGGTAAGTTGGAATGAGTGCATGCCCTGCAGGGACAGCACAGCCTCCTAGCCCTGGCCGGACGCTCAGGGTCACCCTCCCCACTGCCACCCCTCGCCATTCTTCCAAACCACTCTCCGCCAAAGATTCCATCGACAGTCACCCCACACCACAACCCAGGCCGCCTTTCAGCAGCGGCT
>NW_022164009.1:0-2417 GCF_008728515.1 Papio anubis
AGTAAGGGACTGAAGCCCTGCTCTTTGTTGCCCTGCTAGGGATGCATTCATTGAATCAGAGGATCCTGGGTCAGGAGAGCTCAGAAAGACCTTTGGATCAACCCCCAGTGGTTACCGAAGGCCAGCCTTCAGAAGGCGCCATGGCTGTTCAAGATCTGGTTCCCAGGTCTCATTGCAGACATTGAATTCATCAGGTAAGGCTTCAGAATTCATATGAACATCTACGGATTAAGCTCCCCAAGTGGCTTAGATGGGCAGCCAGATTTGAGAACTGTTGGTTCTGGCAAGGAAACACAAACAAGTCCATTGGAAGTATTAATAATTTATAATTTGTAGTTGGAGGATTTAAGTTTGAGTCCTGTAGGGCTCTATGGTCTTTCTGTCGGCAAATAGCCTTTGGTCGTCTCTTCCAGGACCCAAGCCAACATGGAGACCAGCCGCACTTCAGGACTCTGATACCCTTCTAAGTACACAGTAAAACACAAAAGGCTCTGGGGCAGAGCCCACCTGACCCAGGGCTGAGTCTAGTGCTCTGAAGTTCCACCAAGGAGTCTTTGTGGTTTATGTTTTGCTTTTTGGGTGTTTGTGTGTGTGTGTGTGTACACAAAGCAGGGTGAGTAAGCATTGCTGTGAATTCAGTTTTTCTAAGCAATCTTGCAATCTCAAGAGAATGTGCAAGCCCTGTGGAAAAATATCCTGAAACAGAGAGGGGAACACAGAGATGGGGTACAGGCTGGGGAGCCCAGCAGGCACATTCTACAGCCTAGAATTTGACTTCAAAGACTCTAGCCTTAAGTTCTTGAAATGTGTAGCAGTGGATGAAATATCCCCAATGATTATCTTAGACCATTTAATCTGGTAAACCTAAAACAAGTGCCACAAATTACTTCCCACATGACCCACTGGATTTTCTGGGAGCTTTCCTCTCCTCCCACCCACTTCTCATCTGAATGTCCATGGTGGAGCACCCCTAAGGAGCAAGTCCTCTCAACCCACCCAATCCTCCTACCCCTGGCCCCCAACCCATATCACCCTTCTGGGTCTGAAAGACTCTGACTTCAAAGCTAAAATAAAAAAGAAACATTATTTTATTATTATCAAAGTACTGTCTGCACATGATAGAAATTGTAGATGAGCTTAAGACAAAAATCCAAGTCTCCATCTGCTCCAAGCTTCTGTTTCAGGGCTCAGGAGCAGGTTGCTATGTTCCAGTTCTCCTGGAGTCTTACCTTACAACTTCTCTAGACCGTAGGCCTACCCAACAATAACTGCACTTGCCTGTTTCACAGAATATGTGTCCGGCCTGTGATGTGGAAGATGGCAATTGACCCATCCACGTATAACCCCCTTCCAATATTTGGCATTTAGATTTAAATATTGATATAGGTTATCTTTTGTCTTGAACCACTGTATGTGGATGTTGGAGAAACATATCCCAAATCTAATTCCTTAGCCTAAAATCACACGGATTGTGGTGAGGCTTAAGGTAGATATTAATGTGTCAAGAATCACTGATGTGTCTGGAAAAGTAAAGACGGTGGAAAATAGACTGAATCGGTTTTTGTCCCCCGAAAGGAAGTATTATCTCTGGCATGGGTTGAACTGCTTAAGGTTTCAAAATAAGTGCCAATGTTGGAGATTTGAGGTTGATCTCTAAATAACACTTATTGAAGAAGTGGAAAATTTGGCTGAATCAAAGGAAAACTATTGCAAGAGATCCAAAAGGACCCTGAATGGAATCAGTTCCAGGAGAAAGCCGCTGTTGTCCATGCCTGGACAACCACTAAAGAAGGCAGAAAGAACACGTTTGTCAAATTGGCCAAGTCTAAAGAGAATGTTTTCAAAGAAGTAGAGGTAAACATTGTCCAAGTGTCAAAATGAAAAGTATTGAGAACACTGTGATCAGTGTGTATGAAGTGGTCAGAGGCAGGACAGCCCCACATACCCTCTACAGAAAGGCTCACAGTGACAAGGGGCCATTGTGACAGAAATTAGAGTGGTTGGAATGAAAGGTTTTGAGGACCTCAGCTGATGATTACCTTTGGCGCATATCCCTGACTTTATGTTAAAAGAAAACTTGCTCCCAATAGAGAAAAAGAGGAGCCCAGAGGCTGTTTTGACTTTAGAATGAGGACGGGGGATAGTGGGTCTTCTAACAGCAAACAGTCAAATCGTACTGTAAGAGGTCACACAATGTCACCGTATACGATCTCGCAGCTAAACTTGATCCAAAACCATAGGCGAGGAAAGGGGGCTTCGGAATGCTGACGTGCACCAGGTTTCCCAGCTGCAAGGCAGAACACAAGGACGTGAACCCAAGCATCTCAACACTTTCAAATGAAGCTTGGGAAAGTGAGTCTGGTTGTCAGAGTCTTTCGAAGAGACAATCATTATATTTAATTCTCCAGAAGAAACTC
>NW_022164010.1:0-2417 GCF_008728515.1 Papio anubis
TCACTCCTGTAATCCCAGCACTTTGGGAGGCTGAGGTGGGCAGATCACGAGGTCAGGAGATCGAGACCATCCTGGCTAACATGGTGAAACCCCGTCTCTACTAAAAAAATACTAAAAAATTAGCCAAGCGTGGTGGTGGGCGCCTGTAGTCCCAGGTACTCAGGAGGCTGAGGCAGGAGAATGGCGTGCACCCGGCAGGCAGAGCTTGCAGTGAGCCGAGATCGCGCCACTGCACTCCAGCCTGGGAGACAGAGCGAGACTCTGTCTCGAAAAAAAAAAAAAAAAAGAAAAAAGAAAAAAAGAGAGAGAAGCCCCAAAATTATATGTATGAATGGATGAAATAGATGAAAAAAAGCAGAAACAAAAGGCAAAAACTATGCTGTCCGCTTTACAACAGGGAACTCTACAACAGGAAACCCAGGAAAATAGAACTTATAAACCCTCTAAGCAACGGGCTGTGAGACCCCACACAGGAAGTAAAAGGATGAAACCTGAGAGTCACAGAGCAGGCCAGGGAAGAGGGGAAGACAGATGTTTCAGGTGTGGAAAGCCAGGACATTTTAAAAGGGAGTGCCCGAAAGGGAGAGGAAAAAGGAAGTTCTTCCACTCATGGCATTTGAAGAAGAATAGGGGGATCAAGGGCTCTGCATCTTTCATCTCGAGTCCCACCAGGAGCCCTTGATAAATCTGACGGTGGAACCTAAATCAGAGTTAATCACTTTCTTTTTTTTTTTTTTTTTTGAGACAGAGCCTCGCCCTGTCGCCCAGACTGGAGTGCAGTGGCGCGATCAAGGCTCACTGCAAGCTCCCTCTCCTGGGTTCACGCCATTCTCCTGCCTCAGCCTGGCGAGTAACTGGGACTACAGGTGCCCGCCAGCACGCCCAGCTATTTTTTTGTATTTTTAGTAGAGACAAGGTTTCACTGTGTTAGCCAGGATGGTCTCGATCTGCTGACCTTGTGATCCACCCGCTGTGCTGGGATTACAGGCGTGAGCCACCACGCCCCGCCCAGAGTTCATCATTTTCGTAGTCAATTCGAGAGGGGCTCGCTCCTCCCTATGTTTTCTTCCTTCAAGTTTAGCATGTTCAGCAGAAGAGCTTACTGTCTCAGGGGTTAAAGGGGAGGGATTCAGGGCAAAAATTTTAGAGGAAACAGGTTAAATATGAGAACAGGCCGGCCACCACAAAGTTCTTGTTAATCCCCAAAGTGGGAACTAATTTGTTAGGAAGAGACTTAATGTTACGATTAGGTATAGGCCTATATGTTAATCAGGGAAAATTCCTCACTTCCTTAAACCTACTCGCTGCCCCAGAAGAGAGCCGAATGCATCTTGACATATGGTTAAAGAAAGAAAATTGAGGGAAACTACAGGTCCAATCCATGTGAAAATAAAAATTCCCTTGGGTGGATGTGGTGGCTCACGCCTGTAATCACAGCACTTTGGGAGGCTGAGGCAGGTGGATCACCTGAGGTCAGGAGTTTGAGACCAGCCTGGCCAACATGGTGAAACTCCATCTCTACTAAAAATATTTAAAAACTTAGCCAGATGTGGTGGCATGCACCTGTAGTCCTAGCTACTCAGGAGGCTGAGGCAGAAGAATTGCTTGAACCGTGGAGGCGGAGGTTGCAGTGAGCTAAGATCACACCATTGCACTCCAGCCTGGGTGACAGAGTGAGACTCTGTCTTAAAAAAAAAAAAAAAAAAAAAAAAAAAAAAGAAGCTAGAATGGCTCTAAAACCTGTAATTGAGGGCCTCGTCCATGACGGACTCCTTGAACCCTGTATATCCCCTTATAACACTCCAATACTGTCTGTAAGAAAGTCACATGGGTCATACCGGCTAGTAGAAGACCTCTGGGCTATTAATCAAACAGCTCAAACTACCCCCCCCCCCCCCCCCCGCTGCTGTTCCCAACCCTTACACCATTATCAGCAAAATCCCACACGATCACCAACGGTTCACAATGATAGATTTGAAAGATGCTGGCTGGGCGCGGTGGCTCACACCTGTAATCCTAGCGCTTTGGGAGACTGAGGTGGGCAGATTGCCTGAGCTCAGGAGTTTGTGACCAGCCTGGGCAACATGGTGAATGAAACCCTGTCTCTACTAAAAAAAAAAAAAAAGGCCGGGCGCGGTGGCTCAAGCCTGTAATCCCAGCACTTTGGGAGGCCGAGACGGGCGGATCACGAGGTCAGGAGATCGAGACCATCCTGGCTAACAAGGTGAAACCCCGTCTCTACTAAAAAATACAAAAAACTAGCCGGGCGAAGTGGCGGGCGCCTGTGGTTCCAGCTACTCGGGAGGCTGAGGCAGGAGAATGGCGTGAACCCGGGAGGCGGAGCTTGCAGTGAGCTGAGATCCGGCCACCGCACTCCAGCCTGGGCGACAGAGCCAGACTCAGTCTCAAAAAAAAAA
>NW_022164011.1:0-2416 GCF_008728515.1 Papio anubis
AAAGGGATCAATTCAACAGGAAGAGCTAACTATCCTAAAGATATATGAACCCAATACAGGAGCACACAGATTCATAAAGCAAGTCCTTAAAGACTTAAAAAGAGACTTAGATTCCCATACAATAATAATAGGAGACTTTAACACCACACTGTCAGCATTAGACAGATCAACAAGACAGAAAGCTAACAAGGATATCCAGGAATTGAACTCAACTCTGTGCCAAGCGGACCTAATAGACATCTACAGAACTCTCCACCCCAAATCAACAGAGTATACATTCTTCTCAGCACCACATCGCACTTATTCCAAAATTGACCACATAGTTGGAAGAAAAGCACTCCTCAGCAAATGTACAAGAACAGAAATTATAACAAACTGTCTCTCAGACCACACTGCAATCAAACTAGAACTCAGGACTAAGAAATTCACTCAAAACTGCTCAACTACATGGAAACAGAACAACCTGCTCCTGAATGACTATTGGGTACATAACGAAATGAAGGCAGAAATAAAGATGTTCTTTGAAACCAATGAGAACAAAAATACAACATACCAGAATCTCTGGGAGACGTTTAAAGTAGTGTGTAGAGGGAAATTTACAGTGCTAAATGCCAACAAGAGAAAGTAGGAAAGATCTAAAATTGACACTCTAACATCACAATTAAAAGAACTAGAGAAGCAAGAGCAAACACATTCAAAAGCTAGCAGAAGGCAAGAAATAACTGAGATCAGAGCAGAACTGAAGGAGATAGAGACACAAAAAACCCTCCAAAAAATCAATGAATCCAGGAGCTGTTTTTTGAAAATATCAACAATATTGATAGACCACTAGTAAGAATAATAAAGAAGAAAAGAGAGAAAATCAAATAGACGTAATAAAAAATGATAAAGGAGATATCACCACCGACCCCACAGAAATACAAACTACCATCAGAGAATACTATGAACACCTCTATGCAAATAAACTAGAAACCCTAGAAGAAATGGATAATTTCCTGGACACTTACACTCTCCCAAGACTAAACCAGGAAGAAGTTAAATCCCTGAATAGACCAATAGCAGGCTCTGAAATTGAGGCAATAATTAATAGCCTATCAACCAAAAAAAGTCCAGGACCAGATGGATTCACAGCTGAATTCTACCAGAGGTGCAAGGAGGAACTGGTACCATCCTTATGAAAGTATTCCAATCAATAGAAAAAAAGAGAATCCTCCCTAGCTCATTTTATGAGGCCAACATCATCCTGATACCAAAGCCTAGCAGAGACACCCAAGAAAAAGAGAATTTTAGACCAATATCCCTGGTGAATATCGATGCAAATATCCTCAATAAAATACTGGCAAACCGAATCCAGCAGCACATCAAACAACTTATCCACCATGATCAAGTGGGCTTCATCACTGGGATGCAAGGCTGGTTCAACATACACAAATCAACAAATGTAAACCAGCATATAAACAGAACCAAAGACAAAAACCACATGATTTTCTCAGTAGATGTAGAAAAGGCCTTTGACAAAATTCAACAGCCCTTCATGCTAAAACCTCTCAATAAATTGGGTATTGATGGAACTTATCTTAAAATAATAAGAGCTATTTATGACAAACCCACAGCCAATATCATACTGAATGGGCAGAAACTGGAAAAATTCCCTTTGAAAACTGGCACAAGACAGGGATGCCCTTTCTCACCACTCCTACTCAACATAGTGTTGGAAGTTCTGGCTAGGACAACCAGGCAAGAGAAAGAAATAAAGAACATTCAGTTAGGAAAAGAAGTCAAATTGTCCCTGTTTGCATATGACATGATTGTGTATTTAGAAAACCCCATTGTCTCAGGCCAAATTCTCCTTAAGCTGATAAGCAACTTCAGCAAAGTCTCAGGATACAAAATCAATGTGCAAAAATCACAAGCATTCTTATACACTAGTAACAGACAAACAGAGAGCCAAATCATGAATGAACTCCCATTCACAATAGCGTCAAAGAGAATAAAATACCTAGGAATTCAACTTACAATGGATATAAAGGACCTCTTCAATGAGAACTAGAAACCACCACTCAGTGAAATGAAGGAGGACACAAACAAATGGAAGAACATACCATGCTCATGGGTAGGAAGAATGAGTATTGGGCAAATGGCCATACTGCCCAAGGTAATTTATAGATTCAATGCCATCCCCATTAAGTTACCAATGACTTTCTTCACAGAATTGGAAAAAACTGCTTTAAAGTTCGTATGGAACCAAAAAAGACCCTGTATTGCCAAGACAATCCTAAGCCAAAAGAACAAAGCTGGAGGCATCACGCTACCTGACTTCAAACTATACTACAAGGCTACAGTAACCAAAACAGCATGGCACTGGCACCAAAACAGAGATATAGACCAATGGAACAGAACAGAGTCCTCAGAAATG
>NW_022164012.1:0-2415 GCF_008728515.1 Papio anubis
TTTTATTTTCCTTAAGACATCTTTTTTGATCCACAGGTAATTTAAAAGTATGTTAGTTAGTTTCCATGTGTTTGGAGTTCTACCGATTTTCTTCACGTTATTGATTTCTGGTTCAACTCCATTGCTTCCAGAGAACACAGTCTGTATGATTTCAACTCTTTCACATTTGTTGCGGTTCTTTTATGGTCTAGGGTATGATCTACATTGGTAAATATTCCATGGACAGTTAAAAATGTGTATTTTTCTGTTTGGTGTGGTGGTCTGTAAATGTCTATTAGATCTTATTGGTGGATAGTTTTGTTGGGTTTCATTATCTGGCTGAGTTTTTGTAGTTTTATTAATATTTCAGAGATGGTTTGTGAATTCTCAAAGTTTAACTGTGTATTTATCTATTTCTCCTTCCAGTTCTGATCATTTTTGCTCTACTTATTTGTAACTCAGTTTTTGCTGCACACACATTTCGAGTTGCTATGTCTTCGTTCTGAATTAACACTTTTATCTTTATTGTTTCTGTTTGTCTCTTAGAATATCCATTGCTCTGTGTATTTTATGTTATCTGATATTATAGCCATTTCTGCTTTCTTTGACAGATGTTTGTATGGTTTATTTTTTTCCATTCTTCTATTTCAGCCTTCCACTCTTGTAATATTTGCAGTAAGTTGCTAATAGTGAGAAGTGAAGCCAGCTGGACTTCTGGGTCGGGTGGCGACTTGAAGAACTTTTCAGTGGCAAGGTAGAGGTTTGTAAAATGCACCAATCAGCGCTCTGTAAAAACGCACCAATCAGCGCTCTGTAGCTAGCTAGAGGTTTATAAAATGTACCAATCAGCACTCTGTAAAATGGACCAGTCAGCACTCTGTAAAATGGACCAATCAGTACTCTGTAAAATGGATCAATCATTAGGACATGGGTGGGGACAAGTAAGGGAATAAAAGCTGGCCACCCCAGCCAGCAGCAGAAACCTGCTCGGTTCCCTTCCCACACTGTGGAAGGTTTGTTCTTTTGCTCTTCACAATAAATCTTGCTGCTGCTTGTTCTTTGGGTCCCTGCCAACTTTAAGAGTTGTAACACTCACTGAGAAGGTCCATGGCTTCATTCTTGAAGTCAGTGAGACCACAAACCCCATTGTTGAAGTCAGTGAGACCACGAACCCACCAGAAGGAACAAACTCCGGACACAATAGGTAGTATATCTATGGTTCATTATTTTTCACTCTGATGTTTGTCTTTTCAGACAATTTACATGTAATGCAATTATTAATATGTGAGTTCTTATGACTGCCATCTGTTTTTTGTTTTCTTTTTTGTTTCCTTTGGTTTTAGCTTCTCTGTTTGCTTTTCCTGTTTTTTGATATGTTCCTTAAGCAATTTTTAGAATTCCATTTTGTAATCAATCATTTTATTGGTGTATCTCGTATAGTTTTTGTGATTTATCTATTAACATAACATAATGTACTGGTGCTGACATTTTGTCAATTCGACTAAAGTGTAGATACTTTGCCTCCTTTATATCCCTTTCCATTCCTGCATTTATAATAGACCTTTTTTATTTTCTCTACTTGCATCAAAAACCACATCTGACAATGTTGTAATTTTTGCCTCAACCATCAAATTAATTTACAAAACTGAAGAAAAGTCTGTCGTCTCAACCCATATTTTTAATCATTCTATCGTTTATTTTTTTTCCTGATCGTCCAGGATTTCTTCCATTATCATTTCTATTCCAGTTCAAGCACTTCCTTTAGCTCTTGTTTTAGGATAAGTCAGCAAATTCTCTTGATTTTCCTTTCTCTAAGAATGTCATGGTCGGGCGTGGCGGCTCCTGCCTGTAATCCCAGCACTTTTAGAGGCCAAGGCAGGTGGATCCCCTGACTCAGGAGTTCGAGACCAGCCTGGGCTACATGAGCAAACCCTGTCTTGGCCGAAAATACAAAAATTAGCCAGGCGTGGTGGTGCGTGTCTGTAATCCCAGCTACTCAGCAGGCTGAGGTGTGAGGATTGTATGAGCCTGGGAGGCAGAGGCTGCAGTGATCCATGGTTGTGCTACTGCCCTCGAGCCTGATGAAAGAGCAAGACTCCATCTAAACAACAAAACAAAACAAAAACAAAGAATGTCATGATAGAACCTTCATTTTATAATAATATTTTTCTGGTTATACATTCTAGGTTAACATTACTTTTAGCCATTAAAATAACTTGTGCTACTTCTGACTGGGCTGCATGATTTCTAATGAGCAATCCACTGTTATTTAATTTATTTTCTCCTATGCAGGAGATGTCATTTCTCTCTTGTTGCTTTCAAGAGTTTTTTGGGGGAGGCTGAAGCAGGAGAATGGCGTGAGCCGGGAGGCGGAGCTTGCAGTGAACCGAGATCATGCCACTGCACTCCAGCCTGGGCTACAGAGCGAGACTCTGT
>NW_022164013.1:0-2415 GCF_008728515.1 Papio anubis
TCACTCCTGTAATCCCAGCACTTTGGGAGGCTGAGGTGGGCAGATCACGAGGTCAGGAGATCGAGACCATCCTGGCTAACATGGTGAAACCCCGTCTCTACTAAAAAAATACTAAAAAATTAGCCAAGCGTGGTGGTGGGCGCCTGTAGTCCCAGGTACTCAGGAGGCTGAGGCAGGAGAATGGCGTGCACCCGGCAGGCAGAGCTTGCAGTGAGCCGAGATCGCGCCACTGCACTCCAGCCTGGGAGACAGAGCGAGACTCTGTCTCGAAAAAAAAAAAAAAAGAAAAAAGAAAAAAAGAGAGAGAAGCCCCAAAATTATATGTATGAATGGATGAAATAGATGAAAAAAAGCAGAAACAAAAGGCAAAAACTATGCTGTCCGCTTTACAACAGGGAACTCTACAACAGGAAACCCAGGAAAATAGAACTTATAAACCCTCTAAGCAACGGGCTGTGAGACCCCACACAGGAAGTAAAAGGATGAAACCTGAGAGTCACAGAGCAGGCCAGGGAAGAGGGGAAGACAGATGTTTCAGGTGTGGAAAGCCAGGACATTTTAAAAGGGAGTGCCCGAAAGGGAGAGGAAAAAGGAAGTTCTTCCACTCATGGCATTTGAAGAAGAATAGGGGGATCAAGGGCTCTGCATCTTTCATCTCGAGTCCCACCAGGAGCCCTTGATAAATCTGACGGTGGAACCTAAATCAGAGTTAATCACTTTCTTTTTTTTTTTTTTTTTTGAGACAGAGCCTCGCCCTGTCGCCCAGACTGGAGTGCAGTGGCGCGATCAAGGCTCACTGCAAGCTCCCTCTCCTGGGTTCACGCCATTCTCCTGCCTCAGCCTGGCGAGTAACTGGGACTACAGGTGCCCGCCAGCACGCCCAGCTATTTTTTTGTATTTTTAGTAGAGACAAGGTTTCACTGTGTTAGCCAGGATGGTCTCGATCTGCTGACCTTGTGATCCACCCGCTGTGCTGGGATTACAGGCGTGAGCCACCACGCCCCGCCCAGAGTTCATCATTTTCGTAGTCAATTCGAGAGGGGCTCGCTCCTCCCTATGTTTTCTTCCTTCAAGTTTAGCATGTTCAGCAGAAGAGCTTACTGTCTCAGGGGTTAAAGGGGAGGGATTCAGGGCAAAAATTTTAGAGGAAACAGGTTAAATATGAGAACAGGCCGGCCACCACAAAGTTCTTGTTAATCCCCAAAGTGGGAACTAATTTGTTAGGAAGAGACTTAATGTTACGATTAGGTATAGGCCTATATGTTAATCAGGGAAAATTCCTCACTTCCTTAAACCTACTCGCTGCCCCAGAAGAGAGCCGAATGCATCTTGACATATGGTTAAAGAAAGAAAATTGAGGGAAACTACAGGTCCAATCCATGTGAAAATAAAAATTCCCTTGGGTGGATGTGGTGGCTCACGCCTGTAATCACAGCACTTTGGGAGGCTGAGGCAGGTGGATCACCTGAGGTCAGGAGTTTGAGACCAGCCTGGCCAACATGGTGAAACTCCATCTCTACTAAAAATATTTAAAAACTTAGCCAGATGTGGTGGCATGCACCTGTAGTCCTAGCTACTCAGGAGGCTGAGGCAGAAGAATTGCTTGAACCGTGGAGGCGGAGGTTGCAGTGAGCTAAGATCACACCATTGCACTCCAGCCTGGGTGACAGAGTGAGACTCTGTCTTAAAAAAAAAAAAAAAAAAAAAAAAAAAAAAGAAGCTAGAATGGCTCTAAAACCTGTAATTGAGGGCCTCGTCCATGACGGACTCCTTGAACCCTGTATATCCCCTTATAACACTCCAATACTGTCTGTAAGAAAGTCACATGGGTCATACCGGCTAGTAGAAGACCTCTGGGCTATTAATCAAACAGCTCAAACTACCCCCCCCCCCCCCCCCCGCTGCTGTTCCCAACCCTTACACCATTATCAGCAAAATCCCACACGATCACCAACGGTTCACAATGATAGATTTGAAAGATGCTGGCTGGGCGCGGTGGCTCACACCTGTAATCCTAGCGCTTTGGGAGACTGAGGTGGGCAGATTGCCTGAGCTCAGGAGTTTGTGACCAGCCTGGGCAACATGGTGAATGAAACCCTGTCTCTACTAAAAAAAAAAAAAAAGGCCGGGCGCGGTGGCTCAAGCCTGTAATCCCAGCACTTTGGGAGGCCGAGACGGGCGGATCACGAGGTCAGGAGATCGAGACCATCCTGGCTAACAAGGTGAAACCCCGTCTCTACTAAAAAATACAAAAAACTAGCCGGGCGAAGTGGCGGGCGCCTGTGGTTCCAGCTACTCGGGAGGCTGAGGCAGGAGAATGGCGTGAACCCGGGAGGCGGAGCTTGCAGTGAGCTGAGATCCGGCCACCGCACTCCAGCCTGGGCGACAGAGCCAGACTCAGTCTCAAAAAAAAAA
>NW_022164014.1:0-2414 GCF_008728515.1 Papio anubis
ATCTGACCTCATCTGACATGGCTAAAATCATGATTGTTTTTCTAACTGGGAAATTTATGTAACTTATTTGCCAATAAAGAACCATCTCTCTCCCCCCATTTTCTGACACAACGCTAGTAATTAGGGAAATGTTCCGATGATGTTTGTGAAAGAACAAACCAATGTCTTCCGCTGTAATACCACCCATTTCACACATATGACTCGTGCTGCTTCCATGTGACACTAAAAGTATCAGGAGTGCCAGGAAGTCTCTTTAATCATCGTTCTCCAACGTGCTCAGGAGATGAAGTCATTCTGTGAAGTGGACTTCAGTTGACATCAGGGCAACCTGTTTCTGCATCAAAGTCTTGGGAAGCTTCCATCTGTTTTTATTTAATTTAATTTAATTTAATTTAATTAATTTATTTATTTATTTATTTATTTATTTATTCAGAAATAGAGTCTCACTCTATCACCCAGGCCAAAGTGTAGTGGTATGATCACAGCTCACTGCAGTCTTAACCTCCCAGGGTCAAGCCAATCCTCAAGCCTCCACCACCTGAGTAGCTGGGACTGCAGGTGTGCCACCATGTCCTGCTAATGTTTTATTTTTATTGTTTTATTTTGTGTAGAGTCAGGATCTCATTATGTGGCCAAAGTCGGTCTCAAACTCCTGGTCTCAAGCAATACATATGTCAGCCTCCTAATGCGCTGAGATTATAGACATGAGCCATGGCACACAGCTGATTTATTATTTTATTTTCTCAGAACTCTATGCAACCTGATTCTTAATACATAAGGAAAGAGAAGCCAGACAAAGGTGGAAGTAGTTACACACGATGTGAGTGTCATTTGGCACTTAGACAAGAGAGGCGGATTATAAAAATAAAAGATCCACATGTCGCAATTGACTGTGGGCTTGGATATGGACTCCAGCACTTTTTATTTTTATTTTTTTCGGAGATAGTGTCTCACTGTCTTGCTTAAGCTGGAGTGCATTGATATAATCGTAGCTCACTGTAATCTCAAACTCTTGAGTTCAAGTGATCCTCCGGCCTCAGCCTTCCAAGTAGCTGGGACTACAGATGTGCCATCGCTCCAGGCTAATTTTTCTTTTTTTTTGAATTTTTGTAGAGACGAGGTCTCCCTGTGTTGCCCAGGCTAGTCTCAAACATGTGACCTCAAGCAATCGTTCCGCCTTGGCCTCTAAAGCGCTGGGGTTATAGGTGTGAGTCACTGTACCCAGCCAAGAAACCAACTCCACCTGTTTTCTATATAAAGTTTAGCATCTAGATACGAAGCAAAATAAGTTTTAAAGATCAAGGAGTCTGAAGGGAAGCTGGTGGGAGTGGAATGGGCTGAAGGCAGTGTTTTCTGGTCTACGGTTTTGCTTATTCTTGGACTTTCCAAAGTCCCGAAAGAAGCAGAAGGAAAGTGAGAAGAGAGGAAGAGGCAGGAGGAAAGGAGGAGGGCTGTGCCTCTGCGGTTGCAGATTAGCCCAAGGCGGCTCAGTGGCTGGGAAGGAAGGGAGGAAACCCCCAAGGCCGAAGGTGGAGTCAGAGTCCTGGGTCCAGCAGAGACTGGACAGGAGGAGGGTGCCGGGAGCCAAAGACCTTCCTGCTAGCACTGCAACCTCTTAAACTGCTTAGGCTTTTATCCAAATTTGATATGTCCGCATTTTGTAGACCTCCAAACCAAGTCACTCAGGGTAACCCAGACAGGAAGGGGAGGATGATAGGAGAAGGTGCCCCACCTGATGATGCCCTTCTGGCTTTTATCCATTCCTGGGAATGACTCTTTCTCCAACTCGGGGGATGCCCCTATGGGAGAATACAGTGGCGTGGACCAGCAGTGGAGAATTCCAAGTCCAAAAAACGATTGGCATTTTCAAGGAAAGTAAGAAATCATCCTGCATATATGAAATATTGGGGAAAAAGGTTGTTACTAATAATTCTCAAGCGACCACTCTGGTGAGACTAGATTTCTCTGGGGATGTGTGGAGCAGGGTGTATGTACCGAGTGAGCACATCCCACCCTTCAGACTCCTTCAGCTCCTGTCTACTGTAGCAGTCAGAGGGCAGCTCCGGTCCTCATCTCCTCTGAGAGACCCACTCACTCATTCACTCACTCGTTAACTCATTCACTCACTTACTCATTCACTCCTTCACTCGCTCACTCACTCATTCACTCACCCTTGTACTCACTCACTCATTCATTTACTCATTCACTCACTCATTCACTAACCCATTCACTCACTCACACACTCACTCATTCACTCACCCATTCACACACTCAATCACTCACTCATTCACTCATTCACTCAGCCATTCACTCACTCATTCACTCACCCATTCACTCACTCATTCACTCCCTCATTCACTCACTCAGCCATTCACTCATTCACTCACTTATTCACTCACTCACTCATTTCCTCA
>NW_022164015.1:0-2413 GCF_008728515.1 Papio anubis
AGTTAATTCATCTCACAGAGTTACATCTGTATTTCGTGGATCTCTTTGCTAGCCTTATTTCTGTGGAATCTGAGAACAGATATTTCGAATCCCTATGAAGACTATAGGGCCAAAGGAAATATCCTCCGATAACAAAGAGAAAGAAGCTTTCTGAGAAACATCTTTGTGTTCTGTGAAATCATCTCACAGAGTTACAGGTTTCCGGTGAAGAAGCCTTTCGTTGAGACAGTTCTTGTGGAAATGGCAAAGTGACAATTGGAAGCCCACAGAGGGCTAAGGTGATAAAGGAAATGTCCTCCGATGAAATCAGGAAAGAAGCTTTCTGGGAAACTGCTTAGTGTTCTGTTAATTCATCTCACAGAGTTACATCTGTATTTCGTGCATCTCTTTGCTAGCCTTATTTCTATGGAATCGGAGAAGAGATATTTCGGATGCCTTTGAAGACTATAGGGCCAAAGGAAATATCCTCCGATAACAAAGAGAAAGAAGCTTTCTGAGAAACTTCTTGGTGTTCTGTGAAATCATCTCAGAGAGTTACAGCTTTCCCCTCAAGAACACTTTCACTAAGACAGTTCTTGTGGAATTGGCAAAGTGATATTTGGAAACCCTCAGAGAGCTATGGTGAAAAAGGAAATATCCTCCGGTGAAATCTAGAAAGAAGCTTTCTGAGAAATTGCTTAGTGTTCTGTTAATTCATTTCAGAGAGTTACATCCGTATTTTGTGGATCTCTTTGCTAGCCTTATTTCTGTGGAATCTGAGAACAGATATTTCGGATCCCTTTGAAGACTATAGGGCCAAAGGAAATATCCTCCGATAACAAAGAGAAAGAAGCTTTAGGAAAACTTCTTCGGGTTCTGTGAAATCATCTCACATAGTTACAGCTTTCCCTCACAGCCTTTGGGTAAGAGAGTTCTTGCCAAATTCGCAGTGATATCTGGAAGCCCATAGAGGGCCACGGGTGAAAAGGGAATATCCTCAGATGAAATCTGTAAAGAAGCTTCTTGAGTAACTGCTTTGTGTTCTGTTATTAATTCATCTCTGCCAGAGTTACATCTGTATTTCGTGATCTCTTTGCTAGCCTTATTTCTGTGGGAATCTAAACAGATATTTCTCGATCCCTTAAAGACTATAGGGCCAAAGGGAACATCCTCTGATAAGAAAGAGAAAAAAGCTTTCTGTGAAACTTCTTTGGGTTCTGTGAAATCATCTCACAGAGTTACAGCTTTAGCTCAAGAAACTTTTCGCTAAGACAGTTCTTGTGGAATTGCCAAAGTGACATTTGGAAGCCCATAGAGTGCTATGGTTAAAAAGGAAATATCCTCCGACGAAATCTGGAAAGAAACTTTCTGAGAAACAGCTTAGTATTCTGTTAATTCATCTCACAGAGTTACATTTCTATTTCGTGGATCTCTTTGCTAGCCTTATTTCTGTGGAATCTGAGAACAGATATTTCGATTCCCTATGAAGACTATAGGGCCAAAGGAAATTCCTCCGATAACAAAGAGAAAGAAGCTTTCTGAGAAACTTTTTTGTGTTCTGTGAACTCATCTCACAGAATTACAGCCTTCCCCTCAAGAAGCCTTTCGCTAAGACAGTTCTTGTAGAATTTGCAAAGTGATATTTGGAATCCCATAGAGGGCTATGATGAAAAAGGAAATATACTCCAATGAAATCTGCAAAGAAGCTTTCTGAGAAACTGCTTTGTGTTCTGTTAATTCATCTCAAAGAGTTACATCTTCATTTCGTCTATCTCTTTGCTAGCCTTATTTCTGTGGACTCTGAGAACAGATATTTCGGATCCTTTTGAAGACTATAGGGCCAAAGGCAATTTCCTCCGATACCGAAGAGGAAGAAGCTTTCTGAGAAACTTCTTTGGGTTCTGTGAAATCATCTCACAGAGTTACCGCTTTCCCCTCAAGAAGCGTTTCACTAACACAGTTCTTGTGGAATTGGCAAAATCATAACTGGAAGCCCATAGAGCACTATGCTGAAAAAGGAAATACCTCAGATGAAATCTGCAAAGAAGCTTTCTGAGAAACTGCTTAGTGTTCTGTTAATACATCTCACAGAGTTACATCTGTATTTCGTGGATCTCTTTGCTAGCCTTATTTCTGTGGAATCTGAGAACAGATATTTCGGATCCCTTTGAAGACAATACGGCCAAAGGAAATATCCTCCGATAACAAAGAGAAAGAAGCTTTCTGAGAAACTTCTTTGCGTTCTGTGAAATCATCTCACAGAGTTACAGCTTTCCCCTCAAGAAGCCGTTCGCTAAGACAGTTCTTGTTGAATTGGCAAAGTGATATTTTGAAGCCCATAGAGGGCTATGGTGAAAAAGGAAATATACTCCGATGAAATCTGGAAAGCAGCTTTCTAAGAAACTGCTTAGTGTTCTGTTAATTCATCTCACAG
>NW_022164016.1:0-2413 GCF_008728515.1 Papio anubis
ATTATACTTTAAGTTGTAGGGTACATGTGCATAACATGCACCCTACAACTTAAAGTATAATAATAATAAATAAATTAAAAAAAAAAAAAGAATACATACTGTATGATTCATTTATGTAAAGTATTCTAATGGAAAAACTAATCTGTAGTGATAAAAGCCAGAAAAATAGTTAACTTTAGGGAAAGAGTGTTTGGGAGGAATGAGAAGGGAGGCTTTGGGGTGATGGTAATGTTCTATTTCTTGATCTGGAAGGGAGGTAGATATACGGGTGTATTCACTTTGTAAACTTTATTATTTCTATGCTTTTATGTATATAAACTGTATGTTAAACTTCAGTTAAAAGTTTACTTTAAAAATACTATGTTCAGGCCAGGGGCAGTGGCTTATGCCTGTATTCCTAGCACTTTGGGAAGCCAAGGCAGGAGGATGGCTTGAGGCCTGGAGTTCAAGACCAGCTTGGGTGACATAGTAAGAGCCCATTTCTGCAAAATAAAAATAAATAAATAAATAAATAAATAAATAAAATTTTACATAAAATAGCTAGGCATGGTGGTGCACACCTGTAGTCCTAGCTACTCTGGCTAAGGCAGGAGGATTGCTTCAGCCTGTGAATTCAAAGCTACAGTGAGCTATGATCACACCACTGCACTCAAGCAGCCTGGCCAACACAGCAAAACCCTGTCTCTTAAAAAAATATATGTTGGTTGTGCAGTGAGCAGGGTAAAATAATTCTGGCTTCACCATGTACTAGGTCACCATGGGCAAGGACTTTTGTTCTCATAGGTAAAGGATGAGTTACTTCTGTGAAATGGAAATAATATTTGCCTCACAGGGTTGTCAAAATTAGCAAATGAGATAATCTATTAGACATTCAATAAGCCATGTTTATTTCATTATTAAGACCAAAGGGTATGCACTTTTATCATCCTCATTTTATAGGCAAGGCAGCTGAGAGACAAGAGTTTAAGTAGGTTGCCTAGGGTCCCTTAGATGATAAACAGCAAACACTAGGATTCAAACTCCCATAGTCTGGTTCCAGAATCTTTTCTCTTGCCCACGATGTGAATGTCATAAAAGTATAGATTTTTTACTTTTACTTTTTGTTCACTGATAATTTCATATGCCTAGATCTGGCAAATCATATTACTTCATTAAGATAAATAGTACCTCACGCCTGTAATCCCAGCACTTTGGGAGGCCAAAGCAGGCGGATTATGAGGTCAGGAGACCGAAACCATCCTGGCTAACATGATGAAACCCCGTTTCTTACAAAAAATACAAACAATTAGCGGGGCATGGAGGCGGGCGCCTATAGTCCCAGCTACTCAGGAGGCTGAGGTAGGAGAATCGCTTGAACTCAGGTTGCAGTGAGCCAAGACTGCGCCATTGCACTCCAGCCTTGGGTGACAGAGCAAGACTCCGTCTGAAAAAGTACTTTTCACTAAACTAAAATAAAAAATAAAATGATGACTACTTGGGTTAGGTGGAGCAAGATGGCCGAATAGGAACAGCTCCAGTCTCCAGCTCGCAGCGTGAGCAACACAGAAAACAGGTGATTTCTGCATTATCAACTGAGGTACTGGGTTCATCTCACTGGGGGGTGCTGGACAATCGGTGCTGGTCAGCTCTTGCAGCATGACCAGCGAGAGCTGAAGCAGGGTGAGGCATCGCCTCACCTGGGAAGCGCAAGGGGGAAGGGAATCCTTTTTCCTAGCCAGGGGAACAGAGACACACAACACCTGGAAAATCGGGTAACTCCCACCCCAATACTGCGCTTAAAGCAAATGGGCACACCAGATTATATCCCACACCTGGCCGGGAGGGTCCCACGCCCACGGAGACTTCCTCATTGCTAGCACAGCAGTCTGCGATCTAACTGCAAGGCAGCAGCGAGGCTGGGGGAGGGGCGCCCGCCATTGCTGAGGCTTAAGTAGGTAAACAAAGCCATGGGAAGATCGAACTGGGTGGAGCTCACAGCAGCACAAGGAGGCCTGCCAGTCTCTGTAGACTCCACCTCTGGGGACAGGGCACAGCTAAACAACAACAACAACAATAACAACAACAAAAAGCAGCAGAAACCTCTGCAGACGCAGGCAACTCTGTCTGACAGCTTTGAAGAGAGTGGTGGATCTCCCAACATGGAGGTTGAGATCTGAGAACGGACAGACTGCCTGCTCAAGTGGGTCCCTGACCCCTGAGTAGCCTAACTGGGAGACATCTTCCACTAGGGGCAGACCGACACCCTACACCTCACATGGTAGAGTACACCCCTGAGAAGAAGCTTCCAAAGCAAGAATCAGACAGGTACACTCGCTGTTCAGCAGTATTCTGTCTTCTGCAGCCTCTGCTGCTGACACTCAGGCAAACAGGGTCTGGAGTGGACCTCAAGCAATCTCCAACAGACCTACAGCTT
>NW_022164017.1:0-2413 GCF_008728515.1 Papio anubis
ATTATACTTTAAGTTGTAGGGTACATGTGCATAACATGCACCCTACAACTTAAAGTATAATAATAATAAATAAATTAAAAAAAAAAAAAGAATACATACTGTATGATTCATTTATGTAAAGTATTCTAATGGAAAAACTAATCTGTAGTGATAAAAGCCAGAAAAATAGTTAACTTTAGGGAAAGAGTGTTTGGGAGGAATGAGAAGGGAGGCTTTGGGGTGATGGTAATGTTCTATTTCTTGATCTGGAAGGGAGGTAGATATACGGGTGTATTCACTTTGTAAACTTTATTATTTCTATGCTTTTATGTATATAAACTGTATGTTAAACTTCAGTTAAAAGTTTACTTTAAAAATACTATGTTCAGGCCAGGGGCAGTGGCTTATGCCTGTATTCCTAGCACTTTGGGAAGCCAAGGCAGGAGGATGGCTTGAGGCCTGGAGTTCAAGACCAGCTTGGGTGACATAGTAAGAGCCCATTTCTGCAAAATAAAAATAAATAAATAAATAAATAAATAAATAAAATTTTACATAAAATAGCTAGGCATGGTGGTGCACACCTGTAGTCCTAGCTACTCTGGCTAAGGCAGGAGGATTGCTTCAGCCTGTGAATTCAAAGCTACAGTGAGCTATGATCACACCACTGCACTCAAGCAGCCTGGCCAACACAGCAAAACCCTGTCTCTTAAAAAAATATATGTTGGTTGTGCAGTGAGCAGGGTAAAATAATTCTGGCTTCACCATGTACTAGGTCACCATGGGCAAGGACTTTTGTTCTCATAGGTAAAGGATGAGTTACTTCTGTGAAATGGAAATAATATTTGCCTCACAGGGTTGTCAAAATTAGCAAATGAGATAATCTATTAGACATTCAATAAGCCATGTTTATTTCATTATTAAGACCAAAGGGTATGCACTTTTATCATCCTCATTTTATAGGCAAGGCAGCTGAGAGACAAGAGTTTAAGTAGGTTGCCTAGGGTCCCTTAGATGATAAACAGCAAACACTAGGATTCAAACTCCCATAGTCTGGTTCCAGAATCTTTTCTCTTGCCCACGATGTGAATGTCATAAAAGTATAGATTTTTTACTTTTACTTTTTGTTCACTGATAATTTCATATGCCTAGATCTGGCAAATCATATTACTTCATTAAGATAAATAGTACCTCACGCCTGTAATCCCAGCACTTTGGGAGGCCAAAGCAGGCGGATTATGAGGTCAGGAGACCGAAACCATCCTGGCTAACATGATGAAACCCCGTTTCTTACAAAAAATACAAACAATTAGCGGGGCATGGAGGCGGGCGCCTATAGTCCCAGCTACTCAGGAGGCTGAGGTAGGAGAATCGCTTGAACTCAGGTTGCAGTGAGCCAAGACTGCGCCATTGCACTCCAGCCTTGGGTGACAGAGCAAGACTCCGTCTGAAAAAGTACTTTTCACTAAACTAAAATAAAAAATAAAATGATGACTACTTGGGTTAGGTGGAGCAAGATGGCCGAATAGGAACAGCTCCAGTCTCCAGCTCGCAGCGTGAGCAACACAGAAAACAGGTGATTTCTGCATTATCAACTGAGGTACTGGGTTCATCTCACTGGGGGGTGCTGGACAATCGGTGCTGGTCAGCTCTTGCAGCATGACCAGCGAGAGCTGAAGCAGGGTGAGGCATCGCCTCACCTGGGAAGCGCAAGGGGGAAGGGAATCCTTTTTCCTAGCCAGGGGAACAGAGACACACAACACCTGGAAAATCGGGTAACTCCCACCCCAATACTGCGCTTAAAGCAAATGGGCACACCAGATTATATCCCACACCTGGCCGGGAGGGTCCCACGCCCACGGAGACTTCCTCATTGCTAGCACAGCAGTCTGCGATCTAACTGCAAGGCAGCAGCGAGGCTGGGGGAGGGGCGCCCGCCATTGCTGAGGCTTAAGTAGGTAAACAAAGCCATGGGAAGATCGAACTGGGTGGAGCTCACAGCAGCACAAGGAGGCCTGCCAGTCTCTGTAGACTCCACCTCTGGGGACAGGGCACAGCTAAACAACAACAACAACAATAACAACAACAAAAAGCAGCAGAAACCTCTGCAGACGCAGGCAACTCTGTCTGACAGCTTTGAAGAGAGTGGTGGATCTCCCAACATGGAGGTTGAGATCTGAGAACGGACAGACTGCCTGCTCAAGTGGGTCCCTGACCCCTGAGTAGCCTAACTGGGAGACATCCTCCACTAGGGGCAGACCGACACCCTACACCTCACATGGTAGAGTACACCCCTGAGAAGAAGCTTCCAAAGCAAGAATCAGACAGGTACACTCGCTGTTCAGCAGTATTCTGTCTTCTGCAGCCTCTGCTGCTGACACTCAGGCAAACAGGGTCTGGAGTGGACCTCAAGCAATCTCCAACAGACCTACAGCTT
>NW_022164018.1:0-82789 GCF_008728515.1 Papio anubis
AGAAATAATGAATGTTGCCTTTAAAGAGTTGTTATTCTTTTTTTTGAAAATAGCATTTTCCTGGCATTTTTGAAGTTATTGAGGTTATTGTACTAATGTGTCTCTAATCCCAAATAATGTTAGAATAGAAATAATGAATGTTGCCTTTAAAGAGTTGTTATTCTTTTTTTTGAAAATAGCATTTTCCTGGCATTTTTGAAGTTATTGAGGTTATTGTACTAATGTGTCTCTAATCCCAAGCCAGAAGCTTTTAATAGCCTTACAATTATATACTTCTGAGAAACTGAAAGGGAATTTAGATACTTCGTTTGATTGATCTTGAAGCCCAAAGTGCTTTTCTAACTTAGCCAATAGCAGTGAGATAGCTAATAACTATAACCGTTTTCCTGGTTTGCATTTCAGCGTCCATCCAGCATGTGGTTTTCCTTCATAAAAAGTCCTCAAAATAGACCCCTGGCAGGAGGGTGTTCATGGGAGGGAAAGGTGGCAAAAAATGTTCACACTTTAAAATGTCTGCACCTAAACTATGCAGCACAGGAATTTAGGGCCACAGGGCCATTGAAAGATTATTAAGAATCATAACATTGAAGAATCAGGGTTGCCGATTTACCTGTTCAAAATCAAGGTTTTTCAACTTTGGTACTATTGGCATTTTCCGTTGGGTAATTCTTTGTCCTGGCAAGCTGTTATCCTAAAATGTTTAGCAGCATCCCTGGCCTCTACATATGTGGTGGGTGAATTGTACACCCCAAAAAGATATGTTTAATCCCTGATCTTTGGTACCTGTGAAAGTGACCTTATTTGGGAGTAGAGTCTTTGCAGATGTAATGAATGAAAATAAGGTCATACTGAATTAGAGTAAGCCCTAAACCTAATGACTGTGGTCTTTATAAAAGAAAGGAAAGGGAGATTTGGATGGAGACATACACAGAGGGAAGATGATCATGTGAAGACAGAGGCAGATGTCAGACTAATGCAGCTACCACTAGCCAAGGAATGCCAAGGTTGCCAGCAACTCCCAGATGCTAGGCAGAGGCAAGGAAGGATTCTTCACTAGAGAGTTCAGAGAAGGAAGGCCCTGCCAACACCTTGATTTCAGACTCCTGGCCTCCAGAACTGTGAAAGAATATACTTCTGTTGTTTTTGCCACCAAATTTGTAGTCATTTGTTATGACACCTAATTTGTGGTAACTTGATGTGGAAACTAATGTAACCTACTAAATAAATGTAGTAATCTTCCCCCAATTGTGACAAGCACAATGCTTTCAGACATTGCCAAATGTCTCCTGTGGGGCAAAACTACCCTCAGTTGAAAGCCACTGAACAAAATCCCAACTCTTACCGAATAGACTAACAATTGAAACATTTAACAAATCTACAGTCTTTAGAAAGAACGGAAATCTTAGTAGTTAACTTTTGGGGTTTATTTTTTAATAAGTTTTTATTTGGCATAAGTTTGACTGTTAAAGTATCTTAGTGACCCATGTGGAGGTGGTTTGAAACATGAGAATTTTTACATTGCCCTTTGAAATGTATATTATTGCCAAAATTATATATTTTTTAAAAAGATCAGTTTATTTCCATTCCTATACCATCTAGTTTTTAAAATAGTTTTACAAGACTGGCAAAAGTGTACATTGTACTTGTCAGTAGGCCTTAAAAAAAAACTTGTCTGTAAAGGCTTCTTGTCCAATAGTTTCCATACTATGCAGAAAATATCAAGAGTTCTTTATGTGGAGTATTGTCTGTCCCTGACTTAGAAAGTCTGACTTATAAATGTCCCCATCAGGATTAGTGTGTGTGTGTATATGTGTGTATATATATATATGTGTGTGTGTGTGTATATATATGTGTGTATATATATATTTTTTGGAGATGGAGTCTCACTCTGTCATCCAGGCTGGAGTACAGTGGTGCGATCTCAGCTCACTGCAACCTCCGACTGCCGGGTTCAAGCAATTCTCCTACCTCAGCCTCCTGAGTAGCTGGGACCACAGGCGCACGCCACCATGCCTGTCTAATTTTTTATATTTTTAGTAGAGACGGGGTTTCACCTTGCTGGCCAGGCTGGTCTCAAACTCCTGACCTCGTGCTCTGCCCGCCTCAGCCTCCAAAGTGCTGAGATTACAAGCATGAGCCACCGCGCCCAGCCCCGATAACTGGAATTTTTTGACAAGGTTTTTTTTTTTTCCCCTTGTTTTTCTTCCTTTTTGGATGAATCTCTCTGGAGTATAACTTCCAGGACTCAGATATGCCTTATTTCCTTTCTTCTCCTTCTGCTGCATTTATGGACAGGGGATAGGACTACTGTGTTCCTAAAACCCATAATTCTCCATGTGTTGTGTATAATCAGTATTTTACTTAGTAATGGGGTATTTTACAGCTAAGGTTTAACCATATCATGGCTTAAGTGGCGTTTACAATTTGGCATGGGATCACATGGTTATATATAATATTGCTTCCATGAAGAAATATATTCTTATTTCCAAATCTCCGTTTTATGAATAATATATAATCATTCCTATCAGTGTTTCTGTAACTGGGTTGCACGTTTATAATGCTGTATATCAGAATGTTAAAATTAAGCTTCATTAAGTACTGCATGTTGATAGCAATCAGTATAGAGGTGAGAAAAGTAAAGAGAAAGAATAATACTCATTTTAATAGTAGTTGCTTGTTACACTTTTTTCTTAATTCAGTTCGGACACTTCCAAGATTTTTACATATAATAAAGGGATTTGGGAGGCTTTAGAGAGAATGTTTATTCTTAATCAGAGATGTAGTTGCATTTATTTACTGATTTAAAAAAGCAAGTCTTAAGACCCAGTGCAGTTTTCTAGTGTTAATTATTTTTCTTTCCAACTTCAATTAAATGAAGCCCTCAAAATGAAATATGTGAAAATGTTACCTTAATATCTTTAAGTAGAATTATAGCATGTTTATTTCACTTGAAAGTCTTAATGGAATAAATTATAAGCCCTTCTAGCAACACATATTTTAAAATATAATATGTGAAAAACTAAGTAGAGACCATTTTGCTATTTCACAGAAAATTATAACAGGTGAAAATTAAGATGTTACTCAATTCTTTGATGCAGTAGTCTCATGCCTCATCTGCCCTGCAAAGGGAGAAAAAAGTCTTTTGACTTCTTGAGCAACTATTTGATGTTACTCTTTCATGTTGATATTTTTGTCTCTACCTATAAAAGAATGCTATATGGAAGTTTTCCAGCAATGATTAAGAAAGGGTGAGTTTGATAACTGAGAAATACATGTTATGATCTTGGCATCATCACTCATATTTATACAACTTTTCTGATCCTCATTTTTTTCCCCTATCAGGTGAGGTTTACAGTGGAGACATATTTTCAAAGCACTGAGCTGGGCATACTGCGTTTGGAAACCCTAAGTAACAAGTCAGTGACAGAATTTGAATTAAGACCCCAAATTCCTTCCTCTCCATTTTATACTTCTTTTTGTGACTCAGCCTAATCCTTTTAGGGAAGTATTCAAACCACATCTGCCTGAGTCTCCTGCCAATTTCCTTTAAACGCCAGTGTTCGCTGAATCAGCCTCCTGCCAGCTGTCCTCCAACTAAAAGCAATAAGGTTTACATTCTCACTTTCTTGGTTAAAAAATATCTTGCCTAAACAAAGAACTTCTTTTACTATCCTAATACCTTCTGTAGGCTGTCCTGCTTTTCCACTTAAAGCATTTCTGTATATTGCCTCTTTAAGGGACTTTTCCCAAGGCAAAAACCACACAGCAGTAATATATGTTCTTTTGCACTTGGGGCGTTTTCAGTGGAACCTGAAGCTTGATCAAGATTAATGCTTTAAAGGGAATATGAAGTTAAGGTGCTGGTGTTGTTTGGTTTATGGATGTCTGATTGCATTTTTAATATGTGAGCCTGCAATTGGAAATGGCCTCAACAGCTTGTATATTCTGGAAATACCCAGACTTCCCTACCTCCGGAAACTTGGTGTTTCCTTCCTTTCCGATTCCTTCAACTGTCATCAGCTTAGATTCTGCCAAAGCCAAACTTAGACTCATTTTCTCTCCTTGTTCTAACACAGGTCCCTGTTGAGCCTATCCATGACAAGTCCTAGTGATCAGTAAGGGAGAATAGCCCCAGCATTGGAGCTCATCTCCCTGAAATTATCTTCACCCTCCTTCCACCACCAGGCTCAGGCTTCACACTCTAGCCCATGTCCCAATTTGTATAAAATATACTGACTAATTATAGTCTATACTATGCATTAATGGGTGCTGCTGTGAAATTTTAATGACTCTCAATCTCAAATTGTGGGCCTAAACCCCTGCTATTATGATCCATATAGCCCTTTAGGGACCAAGTTTGCCCAGCTTCATATTCCCCATCAGTACCAAGTGTGCATCAGATATTGTGTATCTTCACTTACTTAAGTGGAATAGGAATAAGAATGACAGAACACATTTTTTCTTTAGTGTATGTCACTCTTATTGTTACTGATACTGTGAACAATAATAATAAATGATGCTGGAAATCTCAAAAAGGTTATGGGCTTGTTACAGGGATAAAGAGTATAGTAAGAACCCTTAAGATTGTATTCTGCTCTGTAGTTGGGGTATCCCTGGGGAGGAAAGCAAAGATACCAAAGCTTACGTTTTGCAGGCTTCACAGAACAGATGATATAGTAGAATAGCTGTTTCCTTCTCATCTACCCCCACCTGGCTTCCTGTCCGTAAGTGAATATCATCTGCCTTGATCTTCCTGAAATATTTTGTCTTTAATATAACTTCTAAGTATGCTAGCCCCAAGAATGGAAACAAGGAATTTTCATTAGGAAAATAACATTTATGGGAGCCTTTCTTTTAAGCAGTGTGTGTGTGTGTGTTTGTGTGTGTGTGTGTGTGTGTGTGTCTGAGAGAGAGTTGGGGACGGTGGGAGGGAAGAGAAAGAGAGAGAAGGGGGAAAAGACAGAGGGAGGGTAATGGGGGGAGAGGGAGAATGGGAGAATATGGGTATGAATATGAATGAATAAATAAGTGAATGAATGAATGAATGAATGAATACTAGATGTGACTGGAGGAAAGGTCTTGTATACTTGATAGCCCAGTGAGAAACTCCGTACATATTTTCCTATGTAATCATTGTAGTCTGATTTAATACGTTATTTAAGGACTTTTTTTCTTCTTTTTTGAAAGTATTATAAGTTCCGAGATACATGTGCAGAATGTACAGGTTTGTTACATAGGTATATATGTGCTATGGTGGTTTAGGAAGTGCATTAAACTTCGGAAGCTGTTTTAGAGGTGATTAAACCTTAGGAACACAGCCTGTTGGAGAGTTAGGTTCTGCCAGGTACGTTATTTTATTAGGCAGTATTGTAAAAGCCGTGTTCTAAAGCTAACGTAACGAAAGGGATCACCAACTTTGATTATATTTTTCATACATATAAGAAAATGAAAGAACTGGAAATCTAATATTGTACTAGAAATAACTTTCTGAACAGATTATTTTTAAAAAGTGCAATAAAAATGGCTCAGGTTTCATTTAAATTGAATGGGATTTAATTTAAATAATGCTGCCAAATTTATAATAATAAGCCTTTTTTCCACCTTCTCTGACTTGTTTGATATATTTGAGTGGTTTCCTGGAAGGTAAGGTCTGGTACTGTAAAATAAAAGGAATAGTAGGCCATGTTGTCAGCTGGGAGCGGTGGCTTATGTCTGTAATCCCAGTGCTTTGGGAAGCCGAGGCAGGCAGATCATGAGGTTAAGAGATTGAGACCATCCTGGCCAACATGGTGAAACCCTGTCTCTACTAAAAATACAAAAATTAGTTGGGCATGGTGGCGGGCGCCTATAGTCCCAGCTACTCAGGAGGCTGAGGTAGGAGAATCGCTTAAACTGTGGAGGCGGAGGTTTCAGAGATCTGAGACCACGCCACTGCACTCCAGCCTGGGCGACAGAGTGAGACTGTGTCTCAAAAATAAATAAAAAATAAAAATAAAATAAAATAAATAAAGTAGCTTCAAGGAGAGTGAGAGAGGTGGAAATAGAAACCTTGTTTCTTTAATGAAAATTCAAAAGGAGAGAGAAGTGACAGAGGCAGAGGAAACTGAAAGTCAGGTGATAGAGAGCATGCCTCTTGGTAACCGTAGCTGGAAAACAAATAGCAACCCAAAGTGGCCTGTCAGCCATTTTATCTTCTCTGTTCCTTGATGCCCATTTTTTTTTTTTTAATTCCCTCTATTAAGGTCTGCCTGTCACTCTTCTTTCATCTTCTCTCTCTGCCTCTTCATGTCTTTCCATTTTCTGGCTCTCTCATATAATTCTTTGTTATCTTCAGTTTATTTATGTTTTGTAAAGAAACTATAATAGTGTAATAAAAATGGAAGGCGTTATTTTTTTAAAAAAAGCCATCTGATGTAAGTCAGTAGGGATTTTTAGGTTAAAAAAGAAAAAAAAATCAGAAATTTTTTTCACATTTAATAGTCTAATATATCTCTAAAGGTCTTTGAAGTATATAAGACTTTGAGCTTTCTGAAAACACGGTTTTTCATTAATAGTTCTCAACAGTATTTTAGCTGTTGCAAAGTAGTTTTTAGATAATAATTTACTTTTGGTAAGAGTGTGTAATCACGTGTTCTTTCTCTTATAGATTTGCCTTTTACAAGTCTACCTCTCGGAGAAGAAATGATGGCAAATAACTTTTCCTGGGAGAGTCATAACATATCACTGACTGGTAAATGTATCATGTTTCAAATAAGGCAATTCCAAAATAAGGGTTTAAGCAATTTTTCTTAAACAAAGCTGCTGCTTTTTGCTTTGTGAAGTGGTAATCCCTGTTCCTGGCCTGGTGGGAAAAACATACCAGTAGTGTGCTGGGAATCTCATGTGGTGAGGATGTTTTACTGGGGGCGCACAAAGGAGGAAAATATTCCAGACATGCTAGGGCTAAGAATGGCTCCCCAGAAAATGGATACCTGAGAAAAGGGAGAATCAATTTTGATTTGCGGATACTCTTATGTTTTCATTAATTCCTGCTGGTACATCCATTACATCACTGTAGGTCAAGAAGAGAATTTGTGTATCTATTGGAAGACCTTTAGCCAGAGAAAGTAAAGATGATATCAAACGAGTCACTGTGCTAAGGAGAAGCAAGAAAGGAACTCCAAAATTAAACCTAGCCCTGCTTTCTCTGCTTTTTCTTTCACAGTTTTGGATTCCATGTTTCCAAAGTAATCTCAGTCTTTTAAATTCCTAAGAGTGATTAATCTGGTTTAGGAACAATATTAAAATTGTATAATTAGAATTTAAAACATCACAAACCTAGCTATTAAATCAATAGTTAGGTTTTTCCAAATACACATCTAGTTTTTAACTATCCTCTAGTCTTATGAACTGTTTCTCTATTTCTGTTTAATATGAATAGAAAGTGTGTGTGTGCGTACCTGTCTGTTTCCAAATCTGATAGGAATGGAATGTTTGCATTGAGCTTTTTGAGGGAGCATTTTTGTAACTTTGTACAGCTTTTGTTTGTTCCCAAATGTATGGAGTTTTGTTTGTTTCCAATGTATGGAGTTCATTATTGTAAAAAATAATTATTATAATTTTCCTATGTTCTTTTACTTTTTTCACATTCTAGTTGTTGGTTGCCTCTGTTATGATGAAATGTTTCTTTAAGAGACTCATGTGAGAAAGTAGTTTGCACATTCTTTAACCAGGCTGGCAATGTCGGCAGCAGGGCACCCCTTACTCAACCAGTACAGCTGTGGCCTGGAAACAAAACGGTCAATGCTCAGGGCAGGAACAAAAAAATGGACTTTTTAATTGTTACCAGGCTGGTTATTTACTTACTTAACCTGTTTGGAGGGTTTAACTCCTATTCTTTTATTCTAAATAGTGCTATTTAAAGCCGTATTCCCACTGTTATAAAGAGACTAATTGTTTGCCATTATCCATTACTTACCTCTGTCTTGGCTTGATTAAACTTTAGTCTGTCCTTTTTCTTCCTTACAGACCCGTGAAATGTGGCTTGCCCTAAGTCCGAGCAAGCATTAAAATAAAGAACATCTTGAGAATTGGCTGACTGCAGCCCGGTCATACTGTCTGTGTACACTCTTTCATTTGCCCAATTTCCCTAAAAAGTTCTTGCTTCGTTGCTTATCCCATATTAAAAAATAACCTTTTTCTGTTTACTTTTGGGAGGCTTGCAGATCTTAAGTTTGGAGCTTTTTCTCTATTGCAATAGTCTTTTATAAAATAATGTCTTCAGTCTGGGCATGGTGGCTCACATCTGTAATCCCAGCACTTTGAGAGGCCAGGGCGGGTGGTTCACTTGATGTCAGGAGTTCAAGACCAGCCTGGCCAACATGGCAAAACCTTGTCACTACTGAAAATACAAAAATTAGCTGGGCATGGTAGCGGATGCCTGTAGTCCCAGCTGCTTGGGTGGCTGAGGCAGGAGAATCGCTTGAACCCAGGAGTTGGAGTTTTCAGTGAGCTGAAGTTGAGCCACTGCACTCCAGCCTGGGGAACAGAGTGAGACTCTGTCAAATAATAATAATAATAAAAATAATGTCTTCATTTAAGTTTGGATTTGTTTTTGACAAAAGAAAAGATTTGACGTTAATTTAGAAACATTAGATCTCAGAGTCGGGCACTGAACGGTTACATTTCCATGTAGGTTGTTGCTCTAGTTGCCTTGCCATCAAAAAGTTTGGTTTTAGAAGCTATCTTTACTGAACTATGGAATTTAAATTTGAAGATACATTTATAATTTTTAGTGTCAATGTAAAATAAAAATATCGAGATGAATCTCTAAACAAAATGTTCTGTTTGGTAGAACAGAATTGGAGTTCAGGGCATACACAGAGAGTAGAATGGTCTTCAGTATGACTGAAAAACAAAGAGAAGCTTAGAGGTTTTATTAGAGAGAAATGTTATATATTGTTTTGGAAGAAAACTCATTATTAGCAGTAACAAAGTTTTTGGGAGCTTACAAGCTCTGACTGGTGAGTGATGGAGGTCGGTAAATTAGTCTTAGAGTCATGGTGGTTTGTTTCAGAAGCTGCTAGGTAAAACTGGTTTTAAAGTTATACCAGGTCATTTCAGCAGCTGGCTTGCAGTATTAGTCCCAGGCAGGTGCTTTGTGTCCCAAGTGTGTGTTTTTTTTTTCTTTATTACCAGGTCTCTGGTCTAATTTAGTTGAATATGACAAGGTAACTCCAATTCCTGATTATCAAATTTCACCTTATCAACTATAGACTTTCTTCATACTGTTGTTAAGATTTTTAACTTACTATTTGTAAATGGAGTGTTTTCATATTTTCATAATGTTGTTAGATATGTATCAATATTGATTTTATTATTCGTGTTTGTCTATAAACAATAGTTACGACATTTCTATGTTGTTACTTATTATTTTCTTTTTCTCTCTGGCCATTGTTGAAGTTAACCTCTCTGTTAGGATAAAATGTTTCTTGTAGAGAGATTCAAATACAATATGTTAATTGTAAATTTTGGACTTTGGTCTGGCTCTTTACATATATACTTATCCAAAGATTCTTGAGACTGGAAAACATATGAATTCTTGTGTCTGGGAGAATGAAAACATGGCCTTTGATTCATAAAAGCTTAGTTGTTTACTTATTTTAATATTTTTAAAATATTGCTAATTATTTACTTAACAAACTCATGATGTTGACTATGTACCATGTTTGTATTTCTAAATAACTTAATTCTTATAACAGCTCAATGAGTTGGGTACTGTTATTATTTGTAATTTGCAGGTGAGGAAAGAGAGGCACAAAGAGATGAAGTGAACTGACCAGGATCACAGTTCCTGAGCTGGAGCTTACAGTTTTAAATGCAGGCAGCTTCGTGCCCAGTCTGTGCTGTTAACCATTATGCTTTGCAGCTTTTCTTAATGCCCAGTTACTTGTTTCTTTTAACAGCATTATTAAATCAATTATATTTATTTTAAGAAGAATGACATTAGTTTTGAAATGATGTAGTAAACTACGAAAATAAAGCTATTTTCTAGATTTATTGCTATTTCTAGGTTTATTTAGTAATAAAGCTATTGCTTCATAAGTTGCATTTGCTGCCTGCAATTCCAGCACTTTGGGAGGCCCAGGCAGGCGATCACCAGAGGTCAGGAGTTCGAGACCAGCCTGGCCAACATAGCGAAACCCTGTCTCTACCAAAAATACAAAAATTAGCCAAGTGTGGTGGCAGGCACCTGTATTCCCTTCTACCTAGGAGGCTGAGGCAGGAGAATCACTTGAACCTGGGAGGCGGAGGTTGCAGTGAGCTGAGATTGCGCCACTGCACTCCAGCCTGGGTGACAGAACAAGAGTCCATCTCCCTTGCCCCCCAGAAAAAAAGAAATTGCACTTGCTTAATCTTAAATTTGTGAAAGTAATTGACTGAAACTAAAAGTATTTTTTTGTGCTCTTAGGGGTTTTAAAACAGAGCTTTTCATAATGGACTATTTTTATATCACTGTACTTAATTTTTGAATGTCCATAGTATTTGGAATTCATTATATTGTTTGTATTACCACCATATATTTTTATTTTTGCTTTTTTCCTCTCTGCATGTTAGTGTTTAGTTTCTCAATCCATGTGTTATAATTTAACGGAAGACATTGAAATAAAAATAAACAGCTGCCAGTTACCTTGACCAACTTGTTAACGTTGGAATCAGCTCGCCTGTGATGACCCAGTGGCACATTTTATTTACATGTTGAGATGTGAGCAGCTGTCCCACAAAGTCCTTGTGAGCCAAGGAGGTAATATAAGCAGACATTAGAGGTGCAGATGTGCAAATTAAGGCACAATGTAAGATTCGGGAAGATTAGTCAAGATAAGGAAAGACAACCACATAGTCTAAATCTAGGCCAGCAAGAGGTCTAGGTTAGGACCACCCAGATTCTAGGGGCAGGTGATTGATAAGATTGAGAAGAAGAAAATAAGTGAAAATACTTCATTGCAGAAAGGATCCTAGCATGACTCCAGTGCTGCAAATGTTATAATATTTTTCAAAGGCACTCATCAAACCTGATATGTAGACTGTTGATGTACAGAGAAAAAAATTGAGACCTAACATTCGTAGAGAGTCAGAGAAAGCAAAGATGGAAGAGGGATCTACCCATAGCAACACAAGTGGCAGTGGCTGTGATCAACTTTTGTTCTATATCAGGTGCTTGTTTGTTTTGGTTTTGGTTTTTATTAACAGAGGTATTGATGTTTGGGGCTGGATGATTCTTGGTTGTTGGAGGTTGTTTGCAGGATTGTAGGCTGTTTAACAGCATTCCTAGCCATTGCCCACTAGATGTGAGTAGTACCTGCTAAGTTATGACAGCTGGATATGTCTCCAGACACTGCCAAACATTCCCTGGGGGACAAAATTTTCCCCATTTGAAAATTACCCCCACTGTTCTACACGTTAAAAATGAGAGCCCTGCACATGTTTCCCATCCCTTTATTGTGGGAATACACTTGATTTAATAATATTGTGATTAACATTTAGTAAAGAATCTCACCATAAAGTTAGATGATGGTGCTGAATCACAGGCACAGGACCTCACACTCTATAAGTGGGACCTGTCTCTTCCTTCCCTCCTACTGATGTTCAAATCCTTCCTCTCTTTAAGAATGGAGCCAAGAGCCCATCTTCAATAAAGCACATAGCAGAGAAGCACATATGTTCCTGCTTCTCTGATATGTATTTACTGTATTTTTGTTAATTTTTAGTTGTGTAAGTAAAAATGAGTTCCGTTTTGAAAATATTAAAACATTATTTTCAGCATTAGAGTAAATTAGAGAATCTGAAAACCCTCCTGCCACACCTAAACATTCTTTTAAATATATGGCTATCTACACAGAAGTAAAGAAGTTTCTACTGATCAAAATTGGTGATCAGGGCATGAAGCCCGTTAACTGAATATTGTGTTAGGTTTCCTGTGTTTGTTGCCAAGATACTTGAGTTTTAAGAGCTACAAAAATATAAAAAACAAGGCCTTGAGTTCATGCAAGGAGGAAAGCTGGACCTGAAAACCTGCAGAAAGCTATCATTCCTAGGCTGTAAATGTAGGGAAAGGTTTGATTTAGGGAAGAAAATCAGCAAACAGCACAAGATGACAAGTTGACTTCTTTCTTTTAAAGTTTTGTCAGGCATTTAAACCAAAAGATTTCCAGTGTTATCTGCTAACTAAAAATAATATGGATAAAAATAATTTTAAAACAAGAAACCTCCAAACCCCCAAAGATTTCCCTTATTATTTAAAGACACGGGCGTGTCCTCAACACAGTTTAAATTGCAAATTTACATTACTTGCATTATACTGTACAGGAGCCTCCCAGCTGAGAAATAACACAAAAATGACCCTGCCAGGTAGTACTTCCACAGGGAAGCAATTAAAAACTTCTGTGGAGGAATGTGTTGTCCATCCTGGTGACATAATCCCTACTGTTACATGTCTCAACATATTACAAAACAAAAATATATAAAACAAACACACAGTCCCTAACAGAGCTAAGGAGAGGTAGGATTAGACATTCTAGAGCTTCAGATTATAGAAATACTAGGTAGAGAAATAAAAGAAATATTAAAAACATGAGAATGAATATTATACTGTTTTTTAAAAAGATAAAGCAGGTTTGAAAAATGTCCAAATAGAACTTTAGGAGGTGAAATAAAAAACTTGACTGATGAGGTTCAAGTTTAATTGAATTACCGCCATTTCTATCTCTGTTCTCTCTCCTCTTTTCCAATGGTAAACTCTGTTCAATGTGTTTCTTTCCCATGCTGAGTGTGGGTGTGTGTGTATGTGTGCATCTATAAAAACTATGTAGTATTGTTTGTATTCTTTAGTTTTAGTGGTATTAGTCCATATATATTGTTCTGAAAATTGATTTTTGTCATTCAACATTAGTTTTTGGAGATCTAGTCATATTGCATATGAATATAGCTTTTTTTTTTTTAACTTGTATGCACAGTATAAATACACCAGCTTACTTACAAGTTTTTTTCCTAATGGACCCTAGTTGGCTAATATATTTTTGCTAAAAACCATATATTAAGGGACACCCTACATATATCTCTCTGGGCATAATTGTGAATGTTTTCTCTATGATAACTATCACAAAGTAGAATTGCTCAGTGAGAAATTATGTATATCTTTATTTTATCATATACTTCCAGATTGCCCTTCAAAACATCTTGACAGTTGGCCCCTTCCCCCGACCCACATAGTAGGCTTATATTTTATGTTGAATTGATTTAAATGATTCAAAACAATGAGGTAGGCGTAAATTTTGGTTACTGAATTTTTACTTTTTATAGAAGTTGCAAATATTTTTTCCCACTTGTCTTTAAAGTTTTATGTGGTGTTTTTTAATTGTGAAGAAGTTTCATTATGTGTTTCCTGCTATTATTTGCATACTTTTCCACTTTTCACTTTTTAACCCATTTATAATACAGTTTTATGTTTTGTATGTCAGAAGGAACTAATTTTGTGGTTATTATTTTGTACTGTTAGCCAGCGTCTCAATGCTTTTAACTGAATAGTTCTCTTTTTCCTGATAGCTTTGAAATAGCACTCTAATCATATTTCAGTTCCCAAACTCTGTTCTTTTTACAAAGTGATTAAAGTGCTTCCTAAAGTAAGAAGTACATTTTACTTTGTAACCTAATGCACCAACTGCATTTTCACACACATATGAAACAAAATATTCATCAAATAACACTTACACCTAATAGGTTTGTTATGCTCTGATAATTTCTCTTTTACTCCAATCCATTAAAAAACAAATCTGGTGATAACTATGAAATTGATTTCCTGATCCACTAATGGATTTTGACTTGCAGTTTGAAAAGTTTTGCCTGTTTTATTTCATTGATTTATTGGTATTTTATCACATCATTAACATGTTAGTATTATTTTTTAAAACATTATATCTTTTTATGTCTCTTCTTTTAAAAAACCAGATTTTCTTTCTTGGATTTTCATTCTTTCACATGCACTTCTCTAAATTGGGTTCCGTAAAAAGTACTTTTGGAATTTGGCTGATTCTCCACTGACTCTGTAGATTTATTTTGGGGAAAATTAATGTTTTATACTGTTGTATTGCCATCTGTGATTTAGATCTCATTTGATTTAGAGTATCTGTTGCAGTTAAACTTAATTGTAGTTATTTATGCTTGACTTATATGTCCCCTGCTAGATTAATAATTTTTTAAATCACCTCTGTATCACATATAGCATATAAAAGTACTAAACAAATTTGTTTTGGCCAATGGATGAGCCAACTGTGTGAGACAAGAACTTCTTATGCATTTCTTGCATATCCTCTAAAGTACTTTCTGCCTAGAATTCCTCATATAAATCATGGGGCAGAATTTTAATATGCTTGAACCTTCAGTCTAAGGCAAGGTGCGTTATCTGTCTAAAGAAGTGATTGGTTTTTTAAATACGATATTCCAGGAGCTACAACCACTTCAACAAAAATTTATTGAAAGCCTGCTTTACAGTGGTGAACATGACAGACTTCCCTTTCTGCCCTCCTCCCCCCATGTCATACAGTATATGTTTCAGTGGGAGAGGCAATGAATAAGTAAGTAAACAAATTAATATGAAAGGTGAAACCAGATGGTGCCAAATGCTAGGAAGTATATAAAGGAAGTGTGACAGAGAGAGTCTGTTGTTAGCAGTGTTGTAAGGTTAGAGGAGCCCTTTCTGCAAAGGAGGCATGTGACCTGAGACAGTCACTTGGGGTGTGTACAAAATGTATGTACTGACTCTCTGAGTGTCTGCATGGTTTGGAAGCACCGTAGAAGTTGATACCATGAAACATAAACCATTGTTATAAGACTTAATCTCAAGGACTGGCGTCAGGGTGTAAACACTTGCAGTTTGGACAAATTCATTACCAAGGTAGCGGGCCATGCTTTCAGTTTACATTAGGTATTTATGACCCCTTATCTTGATCTGGTGTGTACTGAGGCTTGTGTTTACCTCTCCTTTGCTGAAATCCAGTTACTTTTATTGTATTTTATTTTTTAGATTCTGGGGTACATGTGGAGGATGTGCAGGTTTGTTATGTAGGTAAATGTGTGCCATGGTAGTTTGCTGCACCTATCAATCCATCACTTAGGCAGTAAGCTCAGCATGCATTAGCTCTTTTCCCTAATGCTCTGCACCCCCTGCCCTCCCTCGACAGGCCCTAGTGTGTGTTGTTCCCCTCCCTGTGTCCATGTGTTCTTATGGTTCAGCTCCCACTTATAAGTGAGAACATGTGGTGGTTGATTTTCTGTTCCTGTGTTAGTTTGCTGAGGATAATGGCTTCCAGCTTCATCCATGCCCTGCAAAGGACATGATTTTGTTCCTTTTTTATGGCTGCATAGTATTCCGTGGTGTATATGCACCACATTTTCTTTATCCAGTCAATCATTGATGGGCATTTGGGTTAATTCTACGTCTTTGCTATTGTGAATAGTGCTGCAATGAACATATGTGTGCATGTGTCACTTTTAAATCCACATTTTCTTTATCCAGTCTGTCATTGATGGGCATTTGGGTTAATTCTACTTCTTTGCTATTGTGAATAGTGCTGCAATGAATATACATGTGCATGTGTCACTTTTAAATCCTTTGTTCCTTGAGATGTAACCATGATGGGTAAAGAAGATGAAGGGATGAAGAAGCCAATCTTGAATGCTTTCCATACCTTCTCCAGTCTTCACTAATTGTAGCAACATTTTTTTGTCAGTTTTATACAGTTATCTGTGTGTGTGTGTGGTGGTGGTGGGGGGGGGGTTCTGCTTAAGTTTTCCTCTGATTTATTTCTGAAATAATTTTGCTACTAAAATAATTTTGAAATCCGTTAGAATAATCCATTTCAAAATTTAAATGGTTCTTGTACCAGGGAATCAAATGATATGACGTTGTCATTTGCTGTTCCTTTCTTCCATTATATTGAAGTGGATATGTGAAAAATGTTTCAAAATAAATGAAAGCTTTTTATCAGGGTAGAGAAGGCAGAAATTAGAAGTAAAGATCGGAGGCAAGTTGTTATGGCTTGAGATGATTTTGATTTGTAAATGTAGAAGAGATGGAAAAAATACTAAAGTGTGATTTATAGCTCCAAGAACAAAAGGGCAGGACTGGACATGGAGGGGAGCATACAGGGCCAAGGACTGACTGTTCTGAGTCCTGGACTGCTACCTCAGCCTGGATCTTGTCCCCTATGTAACCTCAGGTATTGCCTTTCAGATGTACTGAACTGGTACTATGATTACCACTTTGTAGAATTTATTCTGGAGACCAAATATTATATGTTCTAGATATTTGTGAGCTATCAAGTGACATCAGTGCTATGAAATTTTAATCAAATGGAAGGAGTGCATAAATGAAGTATCTAGTATAAATCTTGATAGGTATATATGGATTAGGTTAATGATCTCAAGCCCAGAAACAGTCTATAGCCAGTTAAGCAGGAAATAATTTATTGAATAAAGGATTTTGGCTAGCAGAATTGATGAGAAAACTGGAAATCAAGTTCTGGCAATGCCGGGGACCTCAGGATGACAGACAGCAAGGATTACTGGAAGAGTCTGCTTGATATATTTCTGCTGGTACTGGACTCTTGATACTAGGGCCTAGAATAAAGGCACGTAATATATTTTTAGTAAAATTGTTGAACGAGTGGATACATGAAAAGCACGTGGTAGGTGTTCAGTAAATAAGTGTTAAATGAATGATTGAAGGAATAATGAGGCACAATCACTGCTAGACACTTGCCATTGCTATTGTGATTAATTTCTCAATTCTGCCTAGGTCCTTAACTCCCTCCCTCTAACTTTAAAACCCTGAGTAGGAGGTTATAATTAAAGTGGCCAAACCCTAGTGCTCAGCTGGGCAGAGAGAAGAAATACCTGTTCCTAGGTTTCCGCAGTGAGTGAGTACTTTGCCTGTCACCGAACTTTCAACTGATAGGAAGGGTGTTCGGATTCTGGTTGTCCAAAAATATGATCAATAGCCCCCACTATAGTGTTGGATTAACTTCCTGTTAATTATTTGGAAACAGTGGCAACAAATGTATTTGGTTACTAGAACAATGTAACCATTTACTATAGTTTTCCTGTAACTGATGTAAACAATAGTTGCAGTGTTGTTCTCTATGTTGTAGAAAAATATATTTAATTATTGGATTATTACCCATTGTTATTGTCTCAAATTAAGTACTACATTGTTGAAACAAGAGACATGCAATTCTGGAATTCAAGTAGAATTGTTTTTGCTTTTCTTTGAAATGACATTAAATCAGTTTAGAAAGTAGAGAAATAACCATTACATGCCTTAATTTCTGTTACTAATTGAAGTGGAGGAAAACAGTGACTAATAGAAGCTTTGTTTAGTAAAATTCAACTAGCATCTCCTCTTAGATAATTTTAAATCTTTGATGAATTATTTTGGAAAACCTGGCTTCATTTTCTGGTGTTTCTCTTTCTTTTGAGGATATCTGTGTAAAAAGAAAAATCTAAAAGTTTGAAAATAGGCTCAGCTCATAAACGCCAGCCACATAGTTCACAGGTCTTGAGGGAGTCTCCAGGGAGTACTTGGAGATTTTATATAGATATAAAAAAGTGTATCAAAGTATATGTGTACTACATTTTACTCAAGTTGGGTTTATGTAATTTCAGGCTTCTCTGTGCACATTGGTGATTTCACATTTTAAGTTTATGGGATTCAGGAAGCACACGTGTTTTAGGTTGTATCACATTGGTATGGCACTAATCAGATGGCATGTAAATAACTTGTTGATAGGATTACTTAATAAACTGTCATGATTCTTCAATCAATATGAGACTTAATTTGGGAGAGTGGTGAAATTATAAGAATCAAGGGAATGGTATTATGTTTTATAAATTTTGGATATAAACTTTGAGAATTTTATTCTTATTCAGAGGAATTATAAGTTAACTCCATATGTTTAAGACGCACAACATTAATGATAAAAATAAGATCCATTGTATCTTTTTTTTTTTTTTTTTTTTTTTTGGAGACGGAGTCTTGCTCTGTCGCCCAGGCTGGAGTGCAGTGGCTGGATCTCAGCTCACTGCAAGCTCCGCCTCCCGGGTTTACGCCATTCTCCTGCCTCTGCCTCCCGAGTAGCTGGGACTACAGGCGCCCGCCACCTCGCCTGGCTAGTTTTTTGTATTTTTTAGTAGAGACGGGGTTTCAGCGGGTTAGCCAGGATGGTCTCGATCTCCTGACCTCGTGATCCACCCGCCTCAGCCTCCCAAAGTGCTGGGATTACAGGCTTGAGCCACCGCGCCCGGCCCCATTGTATCATTTTTATATAGGGGTGTTGGCCTCATGTTAGTGTGGCCTTCTGTTTCTGTAAGGATTCTGGATGTTTAATAGACATTTTGGGTTGCATCATGATGCCTTATTGACTTTTATGGTGAAATTGTTACAGGGCAGGTGAATCCCAACATTGGGGTTTAGCCGGAGAAGGTTGGCTCAGGAAAGAATTAAAGAGTGAGCTGATGGTAGAAAAAAGCGGCTTTATTGAGGCAGGGGTGTTACAGCTCTGTGACTTCTCCTTCAGAGCAGGGGTACACCCTGGGCAGTGTGTCGTGAATAGCAGCTCAGGGGCAGTTCTGCAGCCATGATTATACCACTTTTAATTATGTGCAAATTCAGGGGCAGGCTATTCAGAAATTTCTAGAAAACAGGAGGTAACTTCTGGGTCATTGCCATGGAAAGGGATGGTAACTTCTGGGTGTAGCCATGGCCATGGGAAACTGTCATGGTGCTGGTGGGTGTGTCTTGTGGAGAGGAGCTTTCGATGTCTCTTCCTTGTTTCTGTCAGTCTTCAGTCTGGTCCAGAGTCACATTCCACCTCCTATCTCATTATGAATAAAGAAAAGTCAGGCTGATGGGGCTCTGTGTTTTCTATCTTGGCTTCTATCAGAGTTGTCCCATCTAATCTGTTGTATATATCACAGTTCACTTAATTGTTTTTAGTAAGAGTTTCTGTCTTTAAAGCATGTTTGGAAACACTATCCTATGCAATAAATTTTAATTGGCTTCTTCCATATTTTCTTTTTCTTAATAAATAACAAAGCAGACTTTTATTTGTAGTGAAATGGTTTAAAAGATTGGGTCCTGAATAGACCCAAGAAAATCTAAATGTCATTTCTCTGAAGACTGCAAATGTTATCTATGAAAATAAGAAATTTTTTAGACAGGTATAAATTACTATATGGTTTTAAGAACAGTCTTAAAAATATGTTTCAGAAACAAATTGCTATGGTTTTAGAAATGCAGATGTCATAGATGTTTTTGCAGCACTCTAAAGCGGCAAAAATGCATTGCAGTTGTGCAGTATTAAGGAAGTTGAAACATTGTCGACTGAGCTCATATTAGTTTGTTGGCTAACCATGAAATATGTAAAAAGGTAGAGCTTTTTGCATATTTTTGATGCTGTGATTTCTTGACAGGAAGGAAAACAAACTGCAGAAGCACAACAAACTGCAGAAGCACCTGCAAAGTATTATAGGGAACAGTGAGACAAGGATTAGGGCTTGGAGGATGGCCTACCAATAAGAAAAGCTGCATTGCATTTTAAGTTATATAAAACTGTGTTTAGTTGAAAATGTGTATTTTAAAAATATTTTGATTGCACTGTTCATTTATCATCACATTCACACTGATATATAGCTACACTGTACATTTCTTTAATCTTCTATTAATATTTTCTTTTATTTAAAATCTTGGTTCAACAGTTTGAAGGTAATGAAGTTAATTCCATTGTAATGAGAATTTAATATGTTTGAGAGTTGGTATAGTCTGTTGGTTATCACAATCTGGACTCAGGCATACCTAAATCTAAGATTCAGTGTTGCCTTTGTCTTGATGTGTGATCTTAGACAAGACAGGCAGCCTCTGTTTGCCTCATTTCTAAAGTTGGAATGGTAACAGTGATACTTACCTCATAAAGCTGTTGTGAAGATTAAATGATTTAATCAACATATAACCCTTAGCACCATATATGATAGTTTTTATAATATTCCCCAGTGAGATAATGGTGAGAAGAAGTAAATGGGCATTTATTAATTGCTATATTATATTACTGTTGCATTTCTTTTGATAGAACTTTCTACAATCTCATGAAATATGTATTATCCTGCCTTACAAATAAGGAAATGGATGTCCAATACAAAAATACTTTGATTTGCAAATGCGAGGTATAGAATCAAGGCAGTTAAACAATTTGAGTTTTGCTCAAATTGCTCCAACCAAAGGACAATTTTGGCTGGAGCAAGAGAAGCTGGCCAAGAGAAATTAGGTAATTTGCCTTGTCTTGGTGAAAGATAATGAAGGCCAATAATAGGAGGGTTGGATAAAACTGGACAAATTTGTTTGATATTTTAACGGTAGAATCAACTAAATACTACTGCATGTGATTCAGTGTTATAGGTCAGCACAAGGGAATATTAATGGATCTCTCTTGGATATTTGGAGTTTGAACTTCCCATGGGATATCCAGATTTAGATGCTCCATAGACAGCTGGAGCTATAAAATAAAAAAAAAGACTTCAGTGGAGGTTCTAATTTTGCAAGTAAAGAGCATTACGGTTAATAGTTGAATCCAACAAAGGAGTGCCAAACTGAGAAGTAAAGAGACCAGAGAGCAAAATCCTGATGGGCACCAACAATTGAAAGGTAGTTGGAATAATTTGGTGTGGCTAGCAAAATGTTTAAAATATACTAGGATAGTGAAATAGAGCACAGTAAGGGGAACTGCAAGGAATAAGGTAATCTCTGGCAATATATGTATTCTAGAGACATCAAATGTTATTTTTCTTTTTGAGCATTAAATTCAATTCAGCAGTTTGCAGTCATACAAGCAGTTATTTCAAGCATGTGCTCACAAAGTGCTTCGCACGAGCTATACTTCACTATCTGCAAACCTTGTACCTGGTCTTTGCTTATGGAAGCATTTCGTAAAGTTTCAAATGTAATTAAAAGTGATAGAATTTTTTTTTTTTTTTTTTTTCGGTGAGACAGGTCCCTGCTTTATCATCCTGCCTGGAGTGCAGTGGTGCCACCTTAGCTCACTGCAGCCTCAACTCTTGGGCTGAAAATATCCTCCCACCTCTGCCTACGACTAGATGGGACCAAAGACATGCACTATGAAGCCTGGCTAATTTTTTCAATTTTTTTTTTTTTTTTTTTCCAGAGATGAGTTGTCACCATGTTGCCCAGGCTGGTCTAGAACGCCTGTGCTCAAGCAATCCCACACACCTCAGCCTCCGAAATTACTGGGATTACAGGCGTGAACCACTGCACCTGACCATTTTATTTGAGTTGTATTATTTTTCTTTCTACATTTGGCTCTGCATAGTCCATTTAATCATACTATACCATTGTTGAGAATGAGAAGAGCTTGAGAAATTTGTTTGTATGATGCACTACCGTCTTCCAAACACAACTCTTTCTCTTCCCCTTAAGAGTAATTACCACTATTCTGATTTTTATGTAGTTACTTTCTTGTTTTTCTATATTGTTTTATTACCCAGGTATGCATCCCTAAATATTACAGTTCAGTTTTGCTTTTCTTTTAATGGAATTTTTTGAGTATCTTATAATCTTCAGGTGCCCGAAACATAGCACCTGACGTCCAATACAAAGACATCTCTCTCCCTTTTAAAATTTATGTGTTGAAAAAACCAGGCTGGGTGCGGTGGCTCATGCCTGTGATCTTAGCACTTTGGGAAGCTGAGGCAGGCAGATCACGTGAGGTCAGGAGTTCAAGACTAGCATGACCAACATGGTGAAACCCCATCTCTACTAAAAATACAAAAAAGTTAGCCAGGCTTGGTGGCGGGTGCCTGTAATCCCAGCTACTTGGGAGGCTGAGGCAGGAGAATCTCTTGAATCCGGGAGGTGGAGCTTGCAGTGAGCCGAGACAGCACCATTGCACTCCAGCCTGGGCAACAAGAACGAAACTCCATCTCAAGCAAACAAACAAAAAAGACAGAAAAAGAAAAAAAACAGATAATTTATTTTGTAGAATTTTCGCAGAATCTGGATTTTGTTGATTACTTTCATGAAATGTAGGTTAATGTGTTCTTCCATAATCCATATTTCCTGTAAACTGGGAATTGAATCCAGAGACTTAACCAGTTTGAAGAACCTCCTCAGCACTTTTTCTGACAAGACCATATCCTAGGTAGTGGGGTATTCTTCCTCAAGAGAGACATAATTCTGTTTTTGAAATTATTGCCCCAGTTGATGCAAAATGCCTAGATCCATGATTCACTAGGGATTGCATCATCATTATGGTATATTTGTATGATTTCTTTTTTATTCATTTGCTAGAATTTTTCTATAAAGAGAACATTGACTTTCTCTACTGTTTGGTTAGCCAGTGATACAGTTAGTGTAGGACAAACAAGGTACATGCTGAATTTTTTTTTTTCTTTCTTTTTTTTTTTTTTGAGACGGAGTCTCGCTCTGTCGCCCAGGCTGGAGTGCAGTGGCCGGATCTCAGCTCACTGCAAGCTCCGCCTCCCGGATTTACGCCATTCTCCTGCCTCAGCCTCCCGAGTAGCTGAGACTACAGGCGCCCGCCACATCGCCCGGCTAGTTTTTTTGTATTTTTTAGTAGAGACGGGGTTTCACCGGGGTTTCACCGGGTTAGCCAGGATGGTCTCTATCTCCTGACCTCGTGATCTGCCCGTCTCGGCCTCCCAAAGTGCTGGGATTACAGGCTTGAGCCACCGAGCCCGGCCTGAACATTTTTTCTTTATTTGCCACTGTTCAAAATTAAAGTAAGCTTTTTTATGTTTTCCGTAAGAGTGTGTGTGTGTGTGTGTGTGTGTGTGTGTATGTGTGTGTGTGTATTATCGGAGAGTTAGTGGTTGGGAACCTGAGGGTTAAACTGAAGAAAGAAAAGACAAGTAGAGGCTCTTACCGCTCTTGTTCTAGTGTACCCCTTATTTTATTTTATTTTATTTTAACCAGTATCCCAGATTGGATACTGGTGAAAAAAAAAAGAGCTCGTACTTACCTGCTGGGTCAGAGGTCCTGAAATCTCAGGCTTTGGAAATGGGGTTGGAGTGGAAGGATGGGGAGTCCTAACCATTCCATATTCCTTGCCAAACTGTCAAGGAGAAACTTTTTCTATATAATTTCAGGCTCAGTGAATTAAACTGACAAAAGATAGATTAGCAGAACAAAAAACATACTTAATCACATGTGGACAAAAGTTAGAAAAACATGTAGCTCAAAGGGGCAGTTAAAAGTAGGGGCTTATATACCATCTTAGTAGGGTAAGAAGAGGAGGAGAAAGGCCGTTTATGGAAAAACAAATGAGTTTTAGGAAAGATAAATGAGCCCTTTAGATAACAGGTGGAAGATATGATAGTTTTGTGACAGTGTCTGTTTAGGTGTGGTGTGAAGACTTCTCATCTTCAGTGATAAGAGTCCCTTGTCCCTATTGCTCCTAGGGAGGGGATTTATGACAATAGAGGTTTTTTGGAGTTGCTTTGAAAGGCTCTGCTTTTAGTCAGAGTAGCTATTTTAGGAACTCAAATGCCTTCTGCTCAAAATAATTTGTATGCTATCCTGGCATATTCTGGACCCCTTCAGTGTGTGTGTGTGTGTGTGTGTGTGTGTGTGTGGTGTGTGTGTGTGTGGTGTGTGTGTGTATTGTTTTCCTTTTAAGATAAACACTTCAACTTCCCTAAAGCTTCTCTAAGGGTTAGCTCCTTCTCTTCCCACCTATAGATGGGAAGAGAAATTGAGAACCTTTCAGACTACTTTTTAGGTACAAGTTTTAAAAATTTGCTAAGAGGGAAGGTCTAATGTTAAGTGTTCTTATGATAATCAATCGATCAATCCAAAATAAATAAGATATCTATTTTGAAAATCAAAAAAAAGATAAACATCTCATGAATTCATACTGATACTGAAATTCAGTTCAAATTCAGAACTACAGGATGCTTATTTAAATTCTTTGTCCTGTACCTATGTCTATATCCAGTCCCTACGGGTTCTTAAGAAGACTAGGAATGGTTAGAATATAATATATCACTCAAATCCATGTTATACAAAAAACATTCTCGTAATAACTGCCAACAACATGATTACTCAAAATTATTGAAACAGGCATTCCATTCTCACCCATGAGTGTGTTGTATTTACAGTTGTGCTGTTTTTACACTGTCAGAGCATACAGCACACGTTATTGAGTACTCTCTACCCTATATTCTGCTTATTACAGAGTTTAAGGAGATAACTATCACAGCTTTAGGTTTTTTTTAATTGTGTTAATGTTGGATCAAAACATTTCTTGAGGTGTGCATATAAAAGGGAATAAGAAAGGGAACCAACTATGTTGATAGAGGAATAATTCTTCAAATGAATGAAATTGTCAATGAAACACTTCAGTTAATAATTTAAAAGGTTTTATATATTAGATTCCTCTGAATATAACTTTCACATTTTGTCCTCTTTTGTGCTAATAGAACATTCTAGTATGCCAGTAGAAAAAAATATCACTTTAGAAAGGCCTTCTAATGTAAATCTCACATGCCAGTTCACGACATCTGGGGATTTGAATGCAGTAAATGTGACTTGGAAAAAAGACAGTGAACAACTTGAGGATAATTATCTTGTCAGTGCAACAGGAAGCACCTTGTATACCCAATACAGGTGAGTATACAAATTTTAACCTACCTTGCTTGCCAAAAGTAGCTTAATTCTAAATATTTTTGCTGACTGAGCATTCTTCCCTCTGCAGCCACTTGAATGTTATGCTAATATTCTAATTTGCATATTTACAGAATTATTTCTATTTTAAAATTTTGATCAATGGCTAAGTCTTTTCATTTTCATTAAGAAGGTTTTGAGAACTAAGCCTATGTTAATAACTTCAATTATCTTTAGGTTCACCATCATTAATAGCAAACAAATGGGAAGTTATTCTTGTTTCTTTCGAGAGGAAAAGGAACAAAGGGGAACATTTAATTTCAAAGGTCAGTATTAATAGCTTGAGGAATAGTTAATAACTTCAGCACTATGTTCTTAGATTTCTCAATCCTGTAATTTTAAAATTATTTTTACAATAATAAACATAATGTAGCTGAAAGTAAGTCATATGCTTTCCAGAGTCACAAGAGGTAACCTTGAAAATGGTCTTGTATCCCCAAGTCAATTTCCTTTCTGCTTCTGTTCCTCAGCTTAAAGCACAGGTTTTAGTTCAAAAGGATAGCCTACCACTTTATGAGTGAATTATGAGAGTCACATGAATTTCTTTATTTACACCTCTAAATTCATAGTTTTTATAATAGTCCTCCACATTTCTAAGTTATTGTGGTATCAGCCTCTGAGAGCGTGGGTGGATGTTCTATATCCATAGCTCCATGACATGGGATTTTTTTTTATTATTATTATACTTTAAGTTCTAGGGTACATGTGCACAACGTGCAGGTTTGTTACATATGTATACACATGCCGTCTTGGTGTGCTGCACCCATTAACTCGTCATTTACATTAGGTATATCTCCTAATGCTATCCCTCTCCCCTCCCCCTACCCCAGAATAGGCCCCTGTGTGTGATGCTCCCCTTCCTGTGGCAAAGTGTTGTCATTGTTCAGTTCCCACCTATGAGTGAGAACATGTGGTGTTTGGTTTTCTGTTCTTGCGATATTTGCTGAGAATGATGTTTTTGATTTGAAATTGTGGTTTTGATTTGCATTTCTCTGATGGTGAGTGATGATGAGCATTTTTTCATGTGTCTGTTGGCTGTATAAATGTCTTCTTTTGAGAAGTGTCTGTTCAAATACTTTGCTCACTTTTTGATGGGGTTGTTTGTTTTTTTCTTGTAAATTTGATTGAGTTCTTTGTAAGTTCTGGTTATTAGCCCTTAGTCAGATGAGCAGATTGCAAAAATTTTCTCCCATTCTGTAGGTTGTCTGTTCACTCTGATGGTAGTTTCTTTTGCTGTGCAGAAGCTCTTTACTTTAATTAGATCCCATTTGTCAGTGTTGGCTTTTGTTGCCATTGCTTTTGGTGTTTTAGACATGAAGTCCTTGCTCGTGCCTATGTCCTGAATGGTATTACCTAGGTTTTCTTATAGGGTTTTTATGGTTTTAGGTCTAATATTTAAGTCTCTAATCCATCTTGAATTAATTTTCGTATAAGGAGTAAGGAAAGGATCCAGTTTCAGCTTTCTACTTATGGCTAGTCAATTTTCCCAGCACCATTTATTAAATAGGGAATCCTTTCCCCATTTCTTGTTTTTGTCAGGTTTGTCAAAGATCAGATGGCTGTAAATGTGTGGTATTATTTCTGAGTGCTCTGTTCTGTTCCATTGGTCTATATCTCTGTTTTAGTACCAGTACCATGCTGTTTTGGTTACTGTAGCCTTGTAGTATAGTTTGAAGTTAGGTAGCGTGATGCCTCCAGCTTTGATCTTTTAGCTTAGGATTGTCTTGGCAATGCGGGCTCTTTTTTGGTCCCATATGAACTTGAAAGCATTTGTTTCCAATTCTGTGAAGAAAGTCATTGGTAGCTTGATGGGGATGGCATTGAATCTATAAATTATCTTGGGCAATATGGCCATTTTCACAATATTGATTCTTCCTATCCATGATCATGGTATGTTCTTGCATTTGTTCGTGTCCTCTTTTATTTCACTGAGCAGTGGTTTGTAGTTCTGCTTGAAGAGGTCCTTCACATCCCTTGGAAGTTGGATTCCTAGGTATTTTATTCTCTTTGAAGCAATTGTGAATGGAAGTTCATTCATGATTTGGCTCTCTGTTTGACTCTTATTGGTGTATAAGATGCTTGTGATTTTTGCACATTGATTTTGTGTCCTGAGACTTTGCTGAAGTTGCTTATCAGCTTCAGGAGATTTTGGGCTGAGATGATGGGGTTTTCTAAATATACAATCATGTCATCTGCAAACAGGGACAATTTGACTTATTCTTTTCTTAATTGAATGCCCTTGATTTCTTTCTCTTACCTGATTGCCCTAGCCAGAACTTCCAACACTGTGTTGAATAGGAGTGGTGAGAGAGGGCATCCCTGTCTTGTGCCAGTTTTCAAAGGGAATACTTCCAGTTTTTGCCCATTCAATATGATATTGGCTGTGAATTTGTCATAAATAGCTCTTATTATTTTGAGATACGTTCCATCAATACCGAATTTATTGAGCGTTTTTAGCAAGAAGGGCTGTTGAGTTTTGTCAAAGGCCCTTTCTGCATCTATTGAGATAATCATGTGGTTTTTGTCTTTGGTTCTGTTTATATGCTGGATTACATTTATTTATTTGCGTATGTTGATCTGCCTTGCATCCCAGGGATGAAGCCCACTTGATCATGGTGGATAAGCTTTTTGATGTGCTGCTGGATTCGGTTTGTCAGTATTTTATTGAGGATTTTTGCATCGATGATCATCAGGGATATTGGTCTAAAATTCTCTTTTTTTGTTGTGTCTCTGCCAGGCTTTGGTATCGGGATGATGTTGGCCTCATAAAATGAGTTAGGAGGATTCCCACTTTTTCTATTGATTGCAATAGTTTCAGAAGGAATGGTACCAGCTCCTCATTGTACCTCTGGTAGAATTCAGCTGTGAATCCATCTGGTCCTATACTCTTTTTGGTTGGTAGGCTATTAATTATTGCCTCAATTTCAGAGCCTACTATTGGTCTATTCAGGGATTCAACCTCTTCCTGGTTTAGTCTTGGGAGAGTGTAAGTGTCCAGGAATTTATCCATTTCTTCTAGATTTTCTAGTTTATTTGCCTAGAAGCGTTTATAGTATTCTTTGATGGTAGTTTGTATTTCTGTGGGGTCAGTGGTGATATCCCGTTTATCATTTTTTATTGCGTCTATTTGATTCTTCTCTCTTTTCTTCTTTATTAATCTTGCTAGCAGTCTATCAATTTTATTGATCTTTTCAAAAAACCAACTCCTGGATTCATTGATTTTTTTGTGTCTCTATCTCATTCAGTTCTGCTCTGATCTTAGTTATTTCTTGCCTTCTGCTTGCTTTTGAATGTTTGCTTTTCCTTCTCTAGTTCTTTTAATTGTGCTGTTAGGGTGTCAATGATAGATCTTTCGTGCTTTCCCTTGTGGGCATTTAGTGCTATAAGTTTCCCTGTACACTCTGCTTTAAATGTGTCCCAGAGATTCTTGTGTGGTGTATCTTTTTTCTCATTGGTTTCAAAGAACATCTTTATTTCTGCCTTCATTTCGTTATGTACCCAGTAGTCATTCAGGAGCAGGTTGTTCAGTTTCCATGTAATTGAGCAGTTTTGATTGAGTGTCTTAGTCCTGAGTTCTAGTTTGATTGCACTGTGGTCTGAGAGACAGTTTGTTGTAATTTCTGTTCTTTCACATTTGCTGAGGAGTGCTTTACTTCCAACTGTGTGGTCTATTTTGGAATAAGTGCGATGTGGTGCTGAGTGGAATGTATATTTTGTTGGTTTTTGGTGGAGAGTGGGTAGATGTCTATTAGGTCTGCTTGGTGCAGGGTTGTGTTCAATTCCTGGATATCCCTGTTAACTTTCTGTCTCGTTGATCTGTCTAATGTTGACAGTGGGGTGTTGAAATCTCCCATTATTATTGTATGGGAGTCTAGGTCTCTTTGTAAGTCTCTAAGGACTTGCTATGAATCTGGGTGCTCCTGTATTGGGTGCATATATAGTTAGGATAGTTAGCTCTTCTTGTTGAATTGATCCCTTTACCATTATGTAATGGTCTTCTTTGTCTCTTTTGATCTTTGTTGGTTTAAAGCCTGTTTTATCGAGACTAGGATTGCAACCCCTACTTTTTTTGTTTTCCATGTGCTTGGAAGATCTTCCTCCATCCCTTTATTTTGAGCCTATATATGTCTCTGGATGTGAGATGGGTATCCTGAATATAGCAAACTGATGGATCTTGGCTCTTTATCCAATTTGCCAGTCTGTGTCTTTTAATTGGACCATTTAGTCCATTTACATTTGAGGCTAATATTGGTACGTGTGAACTTGATCCTGTCATTATCATATTAGCTGGTTATTTTGCTCGTTAGTTGATGAAGTTTCTTCGTAGCCTCGATGGTCTTTACATTTTGGCATGGTTTTTCCAATGGCTGGTACTGGTTGTTCCTTTCCATGTTTAGTGCTTCCTTCAGCATCTCTTTTAGAGCAAGCCTGGCGGTGACAAAATCTCTCAGCATTTGCTTGTCTATAAAGGATTTTATTTCTCCTTCACTTATGAAGCTTAGTGTGGCTGAATATGAAATTCTGGGTTGAAAATTCTTTTCTTTAAGAATGTTGAATATTGGCCCCCACTCTCTTCTAGCTTGGAGAATTTCTGCCGACAGATCTGCTGTTAGTCTGATGGGCTTTCCTTTGTGTGTAACCCGACCTTTCCCTCTGGCTGCCCTTAACATTTTTTCCCTCATTTCAACTTTGGTGAATCTGACAGTTATGTGTCTTGGAGTTGCTCTTCTCGAGGAGTATCTTTGTGGTGTTCTCTGTATTTCCTGAATTTGAATGTTGGCCTGCCTTGCTAGGTTGGGGAAGTTCTCCTGGATTATATCCTGCAGAGTGTTTTCCAACTTGGTTCCATTCTCTCTGTCACTTTCAGGCACACGAATCAGAGGTAGATTTTGTCTTTTCACATAATCCCATACTTCTTGGAGGCTTTGTTCATTTCTTTTTACTCTTTTTTCTCCAAACTTGTCTTCTCGCTTCATTTCATTCATTTGATCTTCAATCGCTGATACTGTTTCTTCCAGTTGATCGAGTCGGTTACTGAAGCTTGTGCATTTGTCACGTAGTTCTCATGTCATGGTTTTCATCTCTATCAGTTCGTTTATGTACTTCTCTGCATTGGTTATTCTAGTTATCCATTCTTCAATTCTTTTTTCAAGGTTTTTAGTTTCTTTGGCCTGGGTACATAGTTCCTCCTTTAACTCTGAGAAGTTTGATCGACTGAAGCCTTCTTCTCTCAACTCATCAAAGTCATTCTCCATCCAGCTTTGTTCCATCGCTGGGGATGAGCTGCATTCCTTTGAAGGGGGAGATGCACTCTGAATTTTTTAATTTCCAGCTTTTCTGCACTGTTTTTTCCCTATCTTTGTGGTTTTATCTGCCTTTGATCTCTGATGATGGTGTCGTACTGATGGTTTTGGTGTGGGTGTCCTTTCTGTTTGTTAGTTTTTCTTCTAACAGTTAGGACCCTCAGCTGCAGGTCTGTTGGAGTTTGCTTGAGGTCGACTCCAGACCCTGTTTGCCTGGGTATCAGCAGCAGAGCCTGCACAAGATAGAATATTGCTGAACAGCAAGTGTTGCTATCTGATTCTTCCTCTGGAAACTTTGTCTCAGAGGTGTACTCAGCTGTGTGAAGTGTGAGATGTTGGTCTTCACCTAGTGAGGGATGTCTCCCAGTTACGCTGCTCAGGGGTCAGGGACCCACTTGAGCAGGCAGTCTGTCTGTTCTCAGATCTCAACCTCCGTGCTGGGAGAACCACTGCTCTCTTCAAAGTTGTCAGACAGGGACATTACATCTGCAGAGCTTTCTGCTGCTTTCTGTTTACCTATGCCCTCTCCCCAGAGTTGGAGTCTATAGAGGCAGGCAGGCCTCCTTGAGCTGTGGTGGGCTCCTCCCAGTTCATGCTTCCAGGCGGCTTTGTTTACCTGCTTAAGCCTCAGCAATGGCGGGCGCCCTTCCCCCAGCCTTACTGCCGCCTTGCAGTTAGATCTCAGACTGCTGTGCTAGCAATGAGGGATGCTACGTGGGCATGGGAACCCTCCGGGCCAGGTGTGGATTATAATCTCCTGGTGTGCCGTTTGCTAAGACCCCTGGTAAAGCGCAGTAGTAGGGTGGGAGTTACCCGATTTTCCAGGTGTTGTGTGTCTCAGTGTCCCTTGGCTAGGAAAAGGAATTTCCTTCCCCCTTGCACTTCCCAGGTGAGGCAATTCCTCGCCCTGCTTCAGCTCTTCCTGGTTGGGCTGCATCCACTAATCAGCACCGACTGTTGGACATGCCCCAGTGAGATGAACCCGGTACCTCAGTTGAAAATGCAGAAATCACCCATCTTCTGTGTTGCTCACAATGGGAGCTGGAGGCTGGAGCTGTTCCTATTTGGCCATCTTGGGTGCCCTTGACATGGGATTTTAGGATCCATAAAACTTGAAAAATAATACGGAGATGCATAAAGGGTTGCCTACTTTTTATCTCAGCAAGTAAGGATGTTTACAGATATATACAAGCCCCAGAATATCATTTCTCTTCCTTGGAAACAAACAAATTAAAATATTTTATTGTTACCATTATTAAACCAAAACTCAAGAAGGTCTCAATCTCATAATAAAGACTGATTGTTTGAGTTATATAATTATCATTATGAAAAACCCAGTATTTTGTGGTGATTAATGAACCATAGTATCGTGCTGGTATTTGGGAAATGCAATCTGTTGCCATATTAACTACCTTGGACTCTGCTTTGCACTAATTTCCCAGGAAACATGAAAATTGTTGTAACTTTTCCTAAAACTCCTAAAGCCCGACTGTCTGCTGTGACAGAATGTGGATGCTATTCTGAAGGCTCCATCAATAGCATAATAGCATGCTTCACCATTGTCGTGATCTAGTGGTTCATTCCTGTGTCCCTCACTGTGTCCCTTCTCCACTCACAGAGTCATTTTAATTTTATGGCTTTGTAATTGTTCCAATGTGGTGAATATAATAAATTATTGTATTTATATATCTTGATCTCTCCAAAAGCAGAAACTAGTATCATTCTTTGATTATTTTAGTCATGTATATTCTTTTCTTAACTTTTTCCCCTCCATTTGCCTTTAACTTAGTGAAGGACTAGATAACACCATATACATTTCCTTTCAGTTTCCTTTTCCTTCTGTGTTTCATTTTTCCCTCCTCTGCCCCATCTTCCCTTCCCCTCCTCTTTCCTTATCTCTCTTTTCCTTTCCCTGTCTTTTTCTGTCCTTTCTTCCCTCCCACCTTTTAGGTTCATTTCCTTCCCTCCCTTCCTTCCTCCTTCCTTCCTTTTTTCCTCCCTTTCTCTTTCTTTTTGCTTTCTTTCTTTTTCTTCCCAATGAGCTAAAATAATGTTGAACACACAAAATTTCAGTGAACATGTTTTATTGAGTTTTTAATAAATATGTAAAGAAGGCTTACAAATTCTGAGGAAATGCTCACAGAATCTTGTGACTTAATGTGCTCCCAAGATACTCAACTTTAAACACTGTTTTCCTTTTTTTTTTCTAAGACATTGTACTCTGGAAATATATACTAGTCATACCTGCTTTCATTATTGAAGATAACACATTTTTCTCATTAGTTTTGATGGTTACTTAAATTATTATGTGGAATTGATCATTCTTGTGTCTAATGTGAAGATTAACAAGCATTTTACTTTCCAACATACCAATACGTTGAATTGCAAGTATTCACACGGAAGGTCTCTTGATCCTCCAACTGTTTTGACATAACTAAGCTGATTTTGGCTGGTGTCAGCAGCGTTGACCCAAGGCCTAGGATTTAAATCAAGGCTTTAAGGAAAGCAAAGAATCACTGAATATTTACTTTTTTTCGTTTTCTAGTTGTCTTGAAGCAGTTTAGGTTAGCTAATTTATTTTAATGCCCATTTAACATTAATGTAACTTTTAAGTATGTATTATATCTTGAAGATATTTATAAAATTAATAAATTGGGTCCTTTCAAATCTTCCTTGGTAAAATAAAAATTCTCTATAATTCATCTAAATTGAATATTGCTTAGAGAAATAATTTTACTTGAGTAGTATTTAAAGACATCTGTACATTATTCATATTATAGTTATTTAATAGGTCTGAAAGGCTTATAAAATGGTATATATTTTTATAAATGTCCTATTATTTCTCCATATGGTTTACTTAATGTTTTTTCCTAAGAAGAATAATCTTTTCTTAGAAGCCTTACAACTGCATGTAGACGAAAAGCCTGTTTTATTCTCTATTTTAAATTGAGCCAAAGATAAATTTTTCTGCCATTGACTACATGAGCCACCTATAGTGCATGAGCCTGAGTCTTCAGAACAATTCATCAGCAAAGACCCTGCTGCTGTCTTTATGGGTGCTGGTTGATTTACTACTACAAGGTTGTAAACGTCCCTCAAGATTATGATTAGCTCAGTGCACAAAAACCTGCTGACTTTGTGTTTCACTGTTGATGCCAGGACAGAGGAGACAGCAAAAGTGTACACTGGGAGTTTGTGACTGCTAATATGTTGCTGATTACTTGCCACCCAAGAAAGAGAAAGATGAGTGATGGTCTATAGTGTTTCTCAGTAGTGGGTCAAATATTCTGAGTGGTTGTTGAAAGCTTCCATAATATTTATCAGTGTTACAGTCTCTTAGTAGAAAGTATGCAGAAATATAATTGGTAAAGAACAAGAACTTTTTGGAAGTCATGATGAGATTTTGATAGTACCAAATGCAGTGAAGCCTGTCATAGCTCAACTATATGTCTTTCCCTGGAAGTATCTAAACATTCAAAGTATGAAAAGGTAGCATAATAGAATCAGCTGGGACTTCAGCTCTGGATCCCAATGTTGAAGTATAGTTAGCATTTTTTTACTACATGAAGTAATCTTTTTTCCTAATTTGGTGATACCTAAAAGTCTTTGAACCAATATGACATTTAGGCCAGTTTGTTCTAGTTCATGAATATATGAATATAGTTTCCAATTTTACAACTCCAGAGAGCTGTTACTTTCACTGGGTATATCCAAACCCCGTCTTCCTAGACACTAGCCTGAATCAGCAATTTCACCACCTTCAAACCTGGTTTATTCCAACCCCAGCACTCTTATGCATCCTACTTTATGCAAACTCTTAAAAGGTCAACAGGGCACATTCGAATACTGTCTCACTGTCCTTATATTAATAAATATTTCCAAACATAAGCTATGGCCCCAAATCCCAGAATAGTCCAAACAAATGTCATGTTCCCTAAACATAGTGTATTTTGTAATTTAAATCCACACTGCTGTTATTAGCCATATATAGCAGAACAAAAGCATGGTTTATGGTATTTTAGTCATTAGTCTAGGGGTTAATCAAGAAAACTGAAGAGATGGCAAGAAAACAGAATTTTGGTTTCAGCTTTTCCATGTTGTCACTCAGTCATTGTCAGTTTCCTGCAATTTACAGCCTGATCTTAATATTTAGTTGGGATGGTTTAATAACATAATCATATGTTCCTTATCAAATCTCATAGAATACTCAACTTTCTTGAAAAGCCCCTTGCAGATTCCAGTATGCTTCCCAAGCAGGTGGCTCTTCGAGGAATACTGAAAAACAGTGTATATTCTGCCGATTTTTTCCCCAAGAATTACCTTTCTTCCACATTTTATTTTTAGCCTGTGGGTAAATTTTGGTATTTTGAACCTATTTCAACACATATTTTCCTGCTAAAGCATGACTCAATTGCCAGAAAGAAACGTGGAGATTGAGAAATAGGATATCTGGGAGATAAACAACCTGAGAAAGAGGAAACTGTGTCCTTAACTCTTTAGTGTCTAATACAAAGCCTGCACTCCAAAGCAGCATTTGTTTTAAGGTGAGCCTAACAGGGCCGTAGAGGTCGTTGCCCTTGTAATGCACTAATGCATCTTGTGCCTCTTCACGTGGAAGTCAAGAAGTGTGGCTGCTCTTCCTTTCAGGTTATAGGGAACCTTGTGACTTCAGCAAAGAATCCCTATTTTAGCAAAGCTCCAATCTCTGCTTATCTGCAGGTCTTTAGTTGACATAATTTCATCCATTCTTTCCCTACTGGCAAACTAAACATATAAATGAAAAAAGTAAACACACAGACACACGCATATGGCACACACACAGACATACAAAACCAAAAAAAGCAAAATCCTGCTAAAATTTGAAGAAGTAAAAGAAAAAAATTAAAATAATCTTAGTTGATGAGTCTATATCTTCAATGTAAGTGTACCTTCTATAATGCATCCTTCTAGGTCAATCAGAAGGAACTGATTGCACCATGTAGGCTTTTCATTGTACTGTTTATGCTCTTACGTTTTACTATTCTTTACCAAGTTATTTACATCCTTAAAACTTATTTTTTTTCTAAATTCAGTGCTCATTTGTATTCTGTTTCTAATGGAATCTACTTCAAACTTCCTTGACTAGGAAATTTATCATAATGGATATTAGTGTATATATATTTTTTACAAAATCACATGAAATCATTTTTAAATCTTATTTTCTGTTTTACACTGTTCTCTTTTTGTCAATTTTCCTTTGTTCCTTGTTCCCACCTTCTCTAACTCTTTGCTGGCTTTTAATAAATTAGTATCAACTAAAGATTTCCTATCCTGGAAATTTTATCTTCTCACTCAAAGGCTACCTGAGGTTAAAACTTTGAAGAAAATAATTACTCTAAGGTAGCTTAGTAAGTGGGAAGAAAGAACAGGGCTTTGAAAACGTGAAGCCTCTTTTTTTATCCAAAACATGTAACTTATCCAAAAAGGAACAATACTTTTGTTGTTAGGCTCAGTAATAGAAGACCTTCCATTTCTATACATTGGAGACAATTATATTGAATCTGTCTACTATTATTATTACTGCTAACTACACCCTAACTAGTATAAATTAGTTTCATTTATATATAACTGAAAGTATGTAAAATAATGTAATGAAAAAATGAAAGGTGACAGTATCTGCACATTTAATGCATTTCCTTTACCTAAACTCTTTCAGTAACATACATTTCTCTATTTTATTCTCAGTCCCTGAACTTCATGGGAAAAACAAGCCATTGATCTCTTACGTAGGGGATTCTACTGTCTTGACATGTAAATGTCAAAATTGTTTTCCTTTAAATTGGACCTGGTACAGTACTAATGGGAGTATAAAGGTAAGATGGTTCCTTGATTTGAAGAAAACAACAAAAACAAAAAACATTTATTTAATAACAAGATTGTAACAGACTCAACATTCCTAAGATGATTTATACTTTTGTTATATTGTTCTTTAGCTTATGTTCATAAAGAAAGAGCAGTGACAAACGGAGTTTTCATTTGATGGTTTTTGGCATGTTTACATTATACATATGAAGATACTCTTAACGTTTCATTAGCTGGTACTTTGTTTTTTAAGTTTAACAATTTAATTACATTCTTTGAAAAGAAATTACATTTTGTGAATAGTTGCCTAGTTTAGAAATAACTCCATTAGAAAAGATTCTTTTTAAAAATCATTCCGTGAAAGTAACTAGAAAAAACGCTAGCCACCTTTTTGGGATTCTGTCTCCTGAAACATCTGTGATAGAATGGAAAATAATGGCACTATTTGAGAAAATTATGAAAACTTTGTAACTTAATATTACATCTTGAGTTCTATCAGTAATTGTCATTGGCCTTTTCAAGATACCTGAGAGAAGCCAAATACTTTTAATTCCCTTTTTACTAAGAGAAATCACTATTCAGAGAGCTGATATTAAGAAAAACATGAGTATTTTGTAAATAATTTCTGGTTTCCTTTCTTCTCCCCAAATAGCCTCTAATGGCAGGAAAATGTAGGACATTGTCCTTTAGGAGACACCCTTCCTTTGCCCTGGCACTAATAAACATTACAATTTGAAGTCCCGTTAAAGGCAAGCTATAATTGTAGAAGGAACATGTGAGACAGTGTAGATGTTACAATGAAATATTAAATTCTTTCTTAGACAAAATTGGTGTTATTATAGACTATTGAAGGATGACAGATAAATGACTCAGAAGGGAGTGTGACTTATTCTGTGCTAACAGGTTCAGTTTTTCAATGAAATAGCTCCAACAAAATCCCGTAGATGCAGACTAAAGCCATTCCTACTGCTGCTTGTCTTCTGATGGATGATGAGGAAAGGCAATCATTGTGTATATGTAATTTTTTTTAAAAAGTGTAATTTTGTAAAAACAAATGTCAACTGTGGTATTTGAAATACACAGCTTTATTTATTGATCTGTACGTGGTACGACAATACGTGAAAAACATTACCCTTCATCTAATTATATCCGATGTTGAAAATGTCATTTTAGACGTACTGGTGCTTCCGTCTATAATGCTATACTAGTCATTATCCTCTTAATTTGACTCTAAGCATGAGTCATATTAGGGTGTGAGAAAAGTGTGGGGAACAGGGGGCAGGTCAAAACTTGAGCACAAATGCCTTTTCAAAATGTAGACCAACCATGTGCGTCAGAATCAGCTGGGTACTTATTAAAAATATGGTATTTTGATTGATTAGCTCTGACCAATCTGTACCAAACATCCCAGGCAGTGCTGTGCACATGGTGCCAGGTTGCTGTAATTTTTTTTGCACAAATAATATATTCATAGACAGTTCTTCCTTTGATAAGCTCTGAGAATATTTGTATGCAGATTACCACTTATTGAACAGTGCGGTTGAGTGATGGAGCAGGGAAAGCATCAAATGGCTTGGGAATAAAATTTAATTTAAATAGATTAAATAAAACAGCCCGAAATAGCTTAGTATGTCACCTTGTGAGGCTGTGGAAAACCCAGCAACTCTTAGAAGCCAGCTTACCTGAGAGAGAAAGAAATTCGGATATGAAAAGGCAGAAGGTGTACAGTTCACTTTGGATCCCAGGCTCACAGGGGGTCCCCTCCATTCTATCTACATCACCTCCAAAGGCCTGAAAGTTTCATCTTCATTTCTAGCCTGGGGAAATCACATTGTCGGAGTGAGCAATTTTCCTTTATAGGAATTATCAGAAATAGTAGCTTTCAGGGTGGTAGTTGTTTAAATATGTGCCTGTGCTTGTGAAGGAAAAAGTACTTTGACTAAAGCACTAGGCAAGGATAGGAATGTGAGACTCAGATGTTTGGGATTTTTCTGTTTTTAGTTCTTCTATAATATTTAGCCATGATGACCTACTTGCTTCTTTGTAGTTTTAAACATTCACCGCTAAATCCTTATAGCAATGTATACATGTTTTCTTTGTTTGTTCCCTGGGAGATCAAACTCTGATAAGACTTAAGTCTGTTATAGATAACCTCTCATACATTTTAATATGCTTTTCTCTAGTAAGCAATATTGTTGGCATTATCTTATAGCTTTCACTCAGAAACTACATCATGTATCTTTTATGTACTATGATAGGAATGGATTTTAATGTCTCCTTATATTAGGTTCCTGTTGGTGTTCAAATGAATAAATATGTGATCAATGGAACATATGCTAATGAAACAAAGCTGAAGATAACACAACTTTTGGAGGAAGATGGGGGATCTTACTGGTGCCATGCACTATTCCAAGTAGGCGAGAGTGAAGAACACATTGAGCTTGTGGTGCTGAGCTATTTGGTGCCCCTCAAACCATTTCTTGCAATAGTAGCTGAAGTGGTTCTTTTAGTGGCCGCCATTCTGCTTTGTGAAAAGTACACACAAAAGAAAAAGAAGCACTCAGGTGGGATTACTTTTTGTTTTTTGTTTTTTTTAGAAAGTATTATCAGTTAATTATAAGTATCATTTACTTATATGGATTATGATTTGATACATTGCAATGACTTTAGGATTTTTGGGGAAAATCTTCATTTTCTTATTTGGAGCAGTATTTAGGTTTACAACAATGGTGACAGTGAGGTAGAAACATGTATCAATGGTCTTCCTGTTTCAATTCCTGAAAATAAAAGTGCCTTTTTTCTTTCTCTTCCCCACCTCACCCCTAACCCCCCCGCCTTTTTTTGGTGCTACTGGTACCTAAGTACCAGTTAGGTGATATGTATTCTGGCCCTGGATTATTAGAAAAATCTATGATTTTAATATAAAAAGTCTCAAAGAAACAGTTTTTCTTTCACTTAGATTATCATTTAAAAAAAATATTTTATTAACCATTCCAGAGTTCTCATTGAAGAGAGACTGTCCTGTCATTTCCTATTTTTGCAGCCTGTGCCTGATGGGTTACAGGTTGATAAAGCAATAATCCTCGAGAAAATTGACCTTACATCCTGTTTTCTTTCCTGATTTTGTACTAAATTTTAATGATTTAAGTAATGACAAACTAAGCAGTCATGTTTTTGAAAATACCAAGCCACTAAACTATGTTTGATCAGAAATGCAGATAAGGTCTGTAGTGCAGATGAAGGAGGTATAGGTGTCTAAGGTAGCATGTCTCTCCTTCATTCCAAACAGGAGAAACAGCATAGTACTTTCTTACATAGGAAGGAGGTTTAATTGAGCATATATGTTCCATAAAAATGACAAACCAACTTCATAGTCAAATTCTTCTTTTGTTACACAGATGAGGGGAAAGAATTTGAGCAGACTGAACAGCTGTAAGTATTATTTTTTACAGATTAATTTTCACTTGAGTAAAATATAGGGAAATATAAAATTGAATGAAATGTTTGCAGTTGGGGGAAAAAAAGCAGAGGAGTATTTTCTGTATATGTCCATGTGGTGGTGAAAAGTGGCATTCCAAGTCTGCCTGCCTCCGTGAGAATTCTTCTTCATCACTTACTACCTGCACTTCTCTGTACTTCAGCTGTCTTCTCTACAAAATGGATTTAATAATAGTACTTACCATATGAGCTTGTTGGATGGAATGAATATTATATATGTGTAAATGCGTAGCATAGGTTTTGGTGCACAGAAGGTGTACAGTAACCATCAGAAGTATTTAATATTATTTTTTTAAAGCAATGGTTCTCAAGCCTGGCTATTTTTGATCACTTAAGAGTCTCTTTAAAGATACAGTTGCTCAGACCTTGCTGAATCTCCTGGATCAGAATCTCTTGGGTTGGGGCTACGGCATCTGTATTTCTTGAAAACATCTACGAATGGTTTTGATCTTCTGTCTGTTGAAAATCACTGGCCTAGAATTCTCTTAGTTATTCAGAGAACACAAATTGTGCCACAGGTTCTCTTACACAGCCTTTGTTTAGAGTTAAGCATGAGGAGATCTGGAAATAAAATCACCACGGATGTAATTTAGTTTGGCAAAGATGGGAGTTCCGAATTCCTCCAAGCCGGAGAACTGAGTACGGAGGCCAGTGACAGAGGTGTCTAACACTGGGATTAACGCCTGAACAATAGAGCCAAGGGCTGGGGGCCAGGAAAACGAGGCTAGATTAAAGTTGCCGCAAGAAACTTGAGAAGTGGAAGGCCCGAGCAACTATTACCAACACAAAATGGCACTTAGAGTTTATCAGCCAACAGGAGCTCTATGGAGAGAGTGTTACAGGCACAAATAGCAGGAGTGGAGTAGACAGTTGTCATTTAGATGTTTGTAGACATTATTCAAATAATCATGTTCACTCAGTTCACATAGGCTGGTAAAATAAACCAATATGATATGAGCTTCCACGTTAAGGGCACAAAATAACTACATCAGAAATCCTATAACACCAGATAGAGAAAAGCAGCATTGTCTTAGAATCATAGACACCTATAGTTGGAAGGGAATTGTATCTCTCCCAAAGGAATCCCTTCTCTTTCTGGAGAGCGTCGACATTTATGTTGATTTGAACTTTTAATCTTTCCTATTTCCATGTGTTGGCCTTTTTCTTGTTCTTAGCATCATATAACAAACGTGACAGTCATTGACATATTTGAAGACAGAACCTTGCTCGGGTTCCTTTATTCTCTGAGCTCTGCCTCCCACTGTCTCTAACCATTCCTCTGAGCTCACATTTGGAGGTTGCATTCTGATTTAAAACACACTCTGAAAGGATGGTGCCAGAACAGTGTGGAATGGACCATCACTTCTGAACAATGTAAAATGGATTCAATCTGTAGTGTAAAAGATGAATTTTTTTTTTCTGAAAATTGGGTTAATATACTTCATTTTGCTCATCTTATACAGCACCATAAGGATCACTGAAGGTGTTTAGTTTTTCTTATCTTTAGGTTATTTCACTATCTTTAGATTGCATACAAATATCAAGGGCACTTGAACTCATTCAGAACAATGAGCTTTTTGGTGCCCCTCAAACCATTTCTTGCAATAGTTGCTGAGGTGTTTTCTTAGTGGCCATTATTCTGCTTCTGAAGAGTACACACAAAAGAAAAAGAAGCACTCAGGTGGGATTTCTTTTTTTTAGAAAATATTATCTGTTAATTATAAGTAACACTGTCTTATGATATGCATTATGATTTGATAATTGAAGCCTGCCCCCAAGACCTTGAAGGGCAATGTATTCATTATGCATACTGGTTATTTAGTTTTAGTCAATCTTTAGAATCTGAGGCCCACATTTGTACTCCTGCTGTGATAAACTTTGGGTGGAAAAAGAACCATTTTTAACCTCTAATTCAGTGTAATAAGCACACAAATGTATAGCACCAATATCACACATGTTGGCTGACCTCCTAATTGGCTATTACCTTGCATGTTTCCAAAACCACACATAAGTTATGGTCTTTATGCCCAAGTCCTCACTCATGCTTAGGCAGAAGCAATTCTCCCTGTGCACAAAATCAACAAGCCTTTATCACTATCATTTGTGGTTACGGCTCCTCTTCAAGCAATGCCATAAAAATAAATTCAACATTGTAAGTAAAATATTTTTAGGAAGAAAGAATTCTGTCTGTATTGACATTTTACATTTTAACCTGATAGCCATATCAGTGATGTACTTACTTAATTTTATATAATACAAACATTTAGTAATTTTCTTTTTTGTTTTCTGTACAGGAAATCAGATGATAGCAATGGTATAGAAAATAATGTCCCCAGGCATAGAAAAAATGTAAGTTACTTCTGAATGATATTCCAAATAAAAGGTAAAATTCAATATACATAGGCTACCTATTAGTTACTTTTTTTTTAGTTCCGTAAAAGATCTGGTCATTTATGATGTGCTCAAATATGCTTATTTACACTATTATAGGGGAATATGTACAGTATAGTTGTACAAAAATAAATACTTTCCTTTTCCACCAGAGGACACATAGCAACCAATCTAGAAGTAAATCTTTTGCACTGGCTACATATTTTATTTTATCACCATGGGCTAGTTTCTTTTACAGTTTTTCATGTAGCTGTATTTGTTTTCCTCTCAAATTTTCTGGATTTTCTGTTACTTTAGTTTCATCTATTCCCATATATTTGGGGGTGTAAACTTATGCATATAATATGCTAACTTTCTTTGCTGATTAGATTCAAAATTTTTAGTTCATCAACATTAGAATAGGAGATCTTTGTTTTGGCAGTAGATTGGATCCCTCACTTCCCAGTATTTTTTGCTTTGCTAAAGTGATAGTAAGTTACTATAAAGTAACCAGAACACACTAATTATATTTGATTATACTTTATTTAACTCAGGAATCTCTGGACCAGTGAATGCAAAACCTCATGTCGAGAATCATTGGAAGATATACAGAGTTCGTATTTCAGCTTTCTTTATCCTTCCTGTTAAGAACCTCTGAGTTTTTAGTTTTAAAAGGATGAAAAGCTTATGCAGCATGCTCAGCAGGAGAGGAGCTTCATCAATAATACATGCTATCTCAGATCTAAGGGTATATTTTCATTCTGTAATTATGTTACATAAAAGCAATGTAAATCAGAATAAATGTGGTAGACCAGAATAAAATTAATTATATTCTGGTCTTCAGAGTACACACGGAACAGATATCAGCAGAATCACTTAATACTTCATAGAATAAAAATCACTCAAAACCTGTTTATAACCAAAGAATTCATGAAAAAGAAAGCCTTTGCCATTTGTCTTAGAAAGTTATTTTTTTACAAAATCATGCTTATTATTAGTATCTATGGAAGTATATGTAACAGTTTTTATATAAAGGTCATCTTTCTGGGATAGTGAAAAAATATGTCTTTACTAAGTTGAATACTTTCTGCCTTTGCTAATGATAGTTATTCTACAATCTCCACAAGAAAAACATACCTTTTATCCAGAAATATTGGCTTAAGGCAGATAAATAAAACTGTGCTTACTCTAAAGCTCTGTCACTACAAAAGCAAATTTTCCAGTCTTTATTCCACTCATAACCACTACTCTCCCCACCAGGCTAAAGTGCTTATTAGTCTTTAATTAGGGTTTTGAACTTCATAAGGTATACCATTGTTTATGTTTTAGAGTACAGGTCCATATAGTTGTAATACCTAAAACACTCCTACACTGATGCTTTTGTGGCTCATGGTTTCCTGGTGTCTTTGATTTAACACCTGGCTTCCTGGTATCTATGGCTGGTTAGATATCTAAACTTGTATTATTAGTGCTTTACAATAATAATTCCCTCGACTGAAGTCCAGAAGTACTAAAGTACTTCTTTTTTATTGCTGTGAATGCCTTAGACTTATCTTCAAAAATAGGATGCGTTGTTTCTATTGCGTATATAACTGAAATATTTTATAAACTCACTGTAATCAAATCTTATAAAATCTGAATCGACATGAAAAGTTGTCAGTGCTTGAATGAAATACTAAAATCATGCCACAGGATGCTAGATAAGGTAAATGACCATGATGTGTCCTTGGAACTGGTGGGTGCAGTGTTGGCACTGCTCGCAGGGCAACAACTTTAAGAACAGAAGAGTGGTGGTGTGGAACCCAAGATTCTTGGCGACTAGGGGATTTAAAGGTTGGGGAGGAGTAATTCAATGATTTGAAAAGAAATACTTTATAAAAATTTACTCCATATATTGGCTAAGAAAAATGTAATAAAATTTTGGTAGTGAAAATTATATCACTAATGTTTACCATTATTACTAGTATGAATAATACACATAAGGTAGTGACTTGGAAGCTGGTGAATTCTTTGTTGGTATAACAAAATGCAATATTCTGTTGTAAAGCATCCTAACTACACATGTAAGTTTGCTGAACTTGAATACATCCCAGTAATGGCAAACTTCATTTTATTCTTGGTTTTCATTTTATTCTGGTCTCAGGTCCATGCATTTATTTTAATTTAATTAATTATTATTTTGACATTATTTGGGTGATATCTATATAATGGTAGATAACCAATCAGCTTAATTAATCTAAACTATTTGAATTCGGGGAAATATTAGTCAAATCTGCTGTTTGACTAAATACAATTCAAAGCAGTATATTTGTGACTGGGAATATAGAACACAAGGAAACAAATGTGTAGGCCAACAAATGTGTAGCCCATCTGCAGTATGCATTCTTCCATTTTGCCACCACTAACCTTCAAGGCTGATACAATTTTCAAGCAAGAAGCATTGCTTCCTGAAGGTAAAATAATCAGAAATATTTCAAGAGTAAATTGAATTTTTAATTGGCAATACTGTGTTTTTTTGTTTGTTTGTTTTGTTTTTTGTTTTTTGTTTTTTTTTGCAAAAATACTTTATTTCAGTAACCTTAAATAGGAAAAGTACTCAAAAATTAAAGTTGATGTTTGGCTTTTTATAGTCTTTCTAGAGGACTTCTAGAAAATTACCACTGTTGGATTTTAATCTGCTTCCATTAACCAATCTTATAGTGATGATAAATGGATTAACTAATACTGACCAACTGTAAATTGACTGCAAATAATAAGCCACATAAAAGCTGAAGTAGGAAAACTACTCAAGTTTATATATTAGGCACCTTGGGTAATTCTCTTAGTCTTTCCAGCTAACAAGGATTTTCAGCATAATAAGTAGATTTAATGATGGCATAAAATTCTCAGATACTTTCATACACATTTTTTTGCCAAAGTGTAAATCTCCTTTTGCAGTCTTTTTGTTATTATCCCAACATCTAGCTTCTCAGACCCCGATCTAGAACTCATTGTGATATTTTCTTCTTCTGTGTTAATTAACACTTATAGGTCATGAATCCCTGCTCCTTTGACCTTTTTAATAGTTCATGAATCCACCCCATTGCCTTCCCAACTCTGCCCTCACCAGCTGCAACAGCTAATGCCTTGATTTTGCTACCTCAGTCTCCTTTTCTATTAATCCCTCTTTTACATGGCTGCCTGAGTCCACTTTCTCAAACACAAACCTCACTATGCAACTTTGGAATCTCTGTAGGCTCACCTTTGCCATTTCTTAATATTGCATTCTCCAAATTGCTAATCTCTATCCAGTCTCTTGAACTAGACTTGGCACATGGAGATTCCGCTCAGAAAGTGCTCTTCACACTTCCACCTGCTTGACTAACCCCAGGTTATCTTTCAAGACTTTAATCTGATCTTGTGTCTTAGAGAAGCCCCCATACCTAGTAGAGCAATTACCATCTTACATGCTTAAATAACTCCACATTTATTTGTGTTTATTACTCTGTGTTATAAATACACATTTGTTGTTCTCTCTCTTGGATTATTTTCTTTCTTTGTCCTGTAACTACCAGTGCAAGGGTGCAATAGAGATGTCTTAAAATGTGTATTGAATGGATGAATGTATAAATAAAAATTAAATTTTGTAAATTTCTACTTATTCTTAGAAAAACAATCTAAATTGTGACAAATCATAATTGAAAAAAAATTATAAAGAAAAACAAGCTTTTATAACTTCAGTATTTGCTTCTTTTACTTTGAAAAAAACATAGAATAGTATAAAGGTCCAGTCATATTTTCTTTAATAATGAATTAGTGTCTTCTGAGCAAAAGGAGTCTAATTCCTAAACTATTACACAGATTATGTTGCATTCAACTTACTTAAATTTCCCTTGTTCTTCGTGTTTCATGGACAGTACAAATGCAAACCTTATTTTTATCCTTTATTCTAATAATGCATTGATTTTAAATATAAAGAATTTTAGGCCAGGGATGGTGGCTCACACCTATAATCTCAGAACTTTGGGAGGCCAAGGAGGATAGATCACATGAGGATAGGAACTTGAGACTAGCCTGGGCAACAGAGTAAGAAGACCCTGTCTCTACAAAAAATAAAAAAGAAATTAACCAGGCATGGTACTTGCCTGTAGTTCCAACTAAGCTGAGGCGGGAGGATTACTTGAGCCCAGGAGTTTGAGGCTGCACTGAGCTGTGATTGCCACTGCACTTCAGCCCGGGAGACAGAGGAAGACCCTGTATCTGTTCCCTCCGAAATTTAGCGATTGTATTCCTTTACATCGTACTGTAGAGAGTTGATGTTTGTGTTCACTCCCTAACCTCCTTCCACTTTCCCCTGCCAGTATACTTCAGAGTATCTCAGATCCAATTTAAAATTTAATCCTAAAACGTATAATTATTTTCACAGTTTCATAGTTTAGTTTTGATCACTGAAAGCGTTTCTTTCGTTTTGTCTAATTGAACAAATTTATGCAAGGAATTGGGGACCTATTCCTCATTAGCATTGTTCATCTATAGGTGGAAATCAAGTATGTGTCGCAGTATTAATTAAAGGCAAAGTGACCTATTTGTACTACATTCTGAATAAATACTCATTAAATGAATGAAAAATAGAAGTATGACTCAATTATTTTAGAATCTTAAGTTATACAGATTTATGTAATGTCTATTTTGATTTTTATTAATTAACCATGAATTTATCCTACTCTAGTATTGAGAAAAAGGAAATGGAATTATGGATCCTTCTTTCATATGATACTTAGGAATGTATCTGCACTGTATCCAGAAGGTCAGTTACATGCCCTGTTTACCAATTGAATTCTGCTTCACTAAGAATAATAATAACTGACATTTAGTACATGGCATATGATGGGCACTGTACAAAATGCTTTGACATGTTTTGTTCATTTAATCCACACAATGGTCCTATGCTGTAAAAACAGTTAATATCTACTTTTTTATAAATGAGGAAACTCTAGCTTAGAGAGATTAGGTAAGCTGCCTAAAGTCACTCTGTCTGTTAAGTGTTTAGAGCTGAGATTCACATTCACGGAGTCCTCCTGAAGAACCTAGGATTAACCGCCATGTTGAACAGCTTTGGCCTGCAAATTACATGCTTCTTAGAAAACAAGGCTATTATCTGTAATCTGTATTTTTTAATATCAATTTTATTCCTTTCAACTGGTCAGTTATATCATAAATTCCATGAAATTTTTATGGAACCCATGCTTTGCCACTCTTATATCCCTATAGTGGTGCTGGGGAATCAGGACACATTTATTTGCCTTAGCACTCTTTCTTTCTTTTTTCTTTTTTTTTTGTAATTTTACGTATAAATTGGGAGGGTGGCCTTAAAATTTATCATCCAACCACTGAAAGTGAAAGAAGGTGCTTTTTATGATTTCACCAGGATAACAGGCAGAAAATACTCTCTGGTCACACATTTAGCCTGCAGAGAGCATTTAAGTATGTTATGGATCGTCTGCCCTAGACACAACAGTGGCATCTGCAACAAGTAAATGATAAACAAAAATCAACTTTCAGAGAAATAGCTATTTTTAGTAAACATAGGGAAATAGCCATTTTAAGTAAATGTCAGGTGAGTCTCACTATATAAACTGCCTATAATGAAACAGTTTAGTAAGCTTAAAGTTCTATAATCTCCAAAAGCATCTAACAGGTTGGGATTTATTGGTATGCAAAAGTATCATTCACAAATTGTAAGAGAAGCTGTCAAAGTCATGTTTTTGCTGGCCTATGGAATGTACTGGAGAATTCTTTGGACTTGCATATCTTCTGATTCATGTATCATAATAATGTCTGTGTGATTCTCAGTGAATCATCAATGCGTGATTGTGCTTTTACAATAAAATTTGTTTATGAAGTCAGTGAAAATAATTCATGAATAACATTGTCAAAATTACTTTTAGTCACATGATTAACCTGCAACACTATGTTTATTATTTTTATGTGTTGGCTTATTACATTTAAAAACTTTGTTTGTAAAAACTGATTTTGCTATTTAATTTTTAATTTAGAAAATAATGTAGCACAATGTTAGATTTATTACATATGTAACTGTAATACTATTTAATGCTGCAAAATCATAGCACGTAATGTTTATAACTTTAGCATTTTATTAACTGTCTTTGTACCTTTAAAGAAAGAAATATGATCATAATCTTTAGTTTTATTTAAATCAAGGATCATGGATTTATTTTGTCATACTTTCTAATAATTATAATGTTTTCCTTTGTAAGCATATGTGCCTAAATTCTCATCGAGGGCTTTCTGTACTGTGTAAATAGCACAAAATGTCTATATAGGAATGTTTAAAAAACATTTTCTATTTCATGTAACTCAAAAGATACATCTAATATGCAATTAAATTGAATAAAATGATACTTTGTGAATTAAAAATTTAAGTATTGGAAAACATTGTCATACTTTTTATTTTTTAATAGTTTAAAAGAGAATATAAAGGCACTAAACAGAAAACATTAGTTTTTTTTTTTTCTTTGTGTATACTCACAAGTAATTTAAATCATGTTGAACAATATGTCCTTCTCAAGCACAGTGAAAAAGTGCACCTAGAGCTGGGATTCTAGTTTAACACATCAAACTAGAAGTCAGAAGTCTTTCAGAAAGGAATTTTCAAAGTATCCCAAAATATATTTGAACAGTTTAAAAGGCAGTAATGAACTTCATAAAAATAGATATAGTTTTTTTGCATATAAGAAATAGTTTTTATTACTATAAAGAAAATAACTTTTTAAATGTTTCACTGTAATTTATTTATTTATTTATTTATTTATTTATTATTATAACTTAAGTTCTAGGCTACATGTGCACAACGTGCAGCTTTGTTACATATGTATACATGTGCCATGTTGGGGTGCTGTACCCATTAACTCGTCATTTACATTAGGTATATCACCTAATGCTATCCTTCCCCCCTCCACCTACCCACAATAGGACCCAGTGTGTGATGTTCCCCTTCCTTTGTCCAAGTGATCTCATTGTTCAGTTCCCACCTATAAGTGAGAACATGCAGTATTTGGTTTTCTGTTCTTGCAATAGTTTGCTGAGAATGATGGTTTCCAGCTGTATCCATGTCCCTACAAAGGACACAAACTCATCCTTTTTTATGGCTGCATAGTATTCCATGGTGTATATGTGCCACATTTTCTTAATCCAGTCTGTCACTGAGGGGCATTTGGGTTGATTCCAAGTCTTTGCTATTGTGAATAGTGTCGCAATAAACATACGTGTGCAGGTGTCTTTATAGCAGCATGACTTATAATCCTTTGGGTATATCCCTAGTAATGGGATGGCTGGGTCAAATGGTATTTCTAGTTCTAGATCCTTGAGGAATCGCCACACTGTTTTCCACAATGGTTGAACTACTTTACAATCCCACCAACAGTGTAAAAGTGTTCCTATTTCTCCACATCCTCTCCAGCACCTGTTGTTTCCTGATTTTGTAATGATTGCTATTCTAACTGGTGTGAGATGGTATCTCATTGTGGTTTTGATTTGCATTTCTCTGATGGCCAGTGATGATGAGCATTTTTTCATGTGTCTGTTGGCTGTATGAATGTCTTCTTTTGAGAAGTGTCTATTCATATCCTTTGCCCACTTTTTGATGGGGTTGTTTGTTTTTTTCTTGTAAATTTGATTGAGTTCTTTATAGGTTCTGGATATTAGCCCTTTGTCAGATGAGTAGATTGCAAAAATTTTCTCCCATTCTGTAGGTTGCCTGTTCACTCTGATGGTAGTTTCTTTTGCTATGCAGAAACTCTTTAGTTTAATTAGATCCCATTTATCAATGTTGGCTTTTGTTGCCATTGCTTTTGATGTTTTAGACATGAAGTTCTTGCCCATGCCTATGTCCTGAATGGTATTGCCTAAGTTTTCTTCTAGTGCTTTTACGGTCTTAGGTCTAACATTTAAGTCTCTAATCCATCTTGAATTAATTTTCATATAAGGAGTAAGGAAAGGATCCAGTTTCAGCTTTCTACTTATGGCTAGCCAATTTTCCCAGCACCATTTATTAAATAGGAAATCCTTTCCCCATTTCTTGTTTTTGTCAGGTTGGTCAAAGGTCATATGGCTGTAGATGTGTGGTATTATTTCTGAGGGCTCTGTTCTGTTCCATTGGTCTATATCTCTGTTTTAGTACCAGTACCATGCTGTTTTGGTTACTGTAGCCTTGTGGTATAGTTTGAAGTCAGGTAGAGTGATGCCTCCAGCTTTGTTCTTTTGGCTTAGGATTGTCTTGGCAATGTGGGCTCTTCTTTGGTTCCATATGAACTTTAAAGCAGTTTTTTCCGATTCTGTGAAGAAAGTCATTGGTAGCTAATGGGGATGGCAATGACTCTATAATAAATACCTTGGGCAGTATGGCCATTTTCACAATATTGATTCTTCCTATCCATGAGCATGGTATGTTCTTCCATTTTTTTGCGTCCTCTTTTATTTCACTGAGCAGTGGTTTGTAGCTCTCCTTGAAGAGGTCCTTCACATCCCTTGTAAGTTGGATTTTAGGTACTTTATTCTCTTTGAAGCAATTGTGAATGGAAGTTCATTCATGATTGGACTCACTGTTTGTCTGTTATTGGTGTATAAGAATGCTTGTGATTTTTGCACATTGATTTTGTATCCTGAGACTTTGCTGAAGTTGCTTATCAGCTTAAGGAGATTTTGGGCTGAGATGATGGGGATTTGTAAATATACAATCATGTCATCTGCAAAGAGGGACAATTTGACTTCTTCTTTTCCTAACTGAATACCCTTGATTTCTTTCTCTTGCCTGATTGCCCTAGCCAGAACTTCCAACACTATGTTGAATAGGAGTGGTGAGAGAGGGCATCCCTGTCTTGTGCCAGTTTTCAAAGGGAATGCTTCCAGTTTCTGCCCATTCAGTGTGATATTGGCTGTGGGTTTGTCATAAATAGCTCTTATTATTTTGAGATATGTTCCATCAATACGGAATTTATTGAGAGTTTTTAGCATGAAGGGCTGTTGAGTTTTGTCAAAGGCCTTTTCTGCATCTATTGAGTTAATCATGTGGTTTTTGTCTTTGTTTCTGTTTATATGCTGGATTACGTTTATTGATTTGCATATGTTGATCTGCCTTGCATCCCAGGGATGAAGCCCACTTGATCATGGTGGATAACCTTTTTGATGCACTGTTGGATTCGGTTTGCCGGTATTTTATTGAGGATTTTTGCATTGATGTTCATCAGGGATATGGTCTAACATTCTCTTTTTTTGTTGTTTCTCTGTCAGGCTTTGGTATCAGGATGATGTTGGCCTCGTAAAGTGCGTTAGGGAGGATTCCCACTTTTTCTATTGATTGGAATAGTTTCAGAAGGAATGATACCAACTCCTCCTTGTACCTCTGGTAGAATTCGGATGTGAATATGTCTGGTCCTGGACTTTTTTTGGTTGGTAAGCTATTAATTATTGCCTCAATTTCAGAGCCTGCTATTGGTCTATTCAGGAATTCCGCTTCTTCCTGGTTTAGTCTTGGGAGAGTGTAAGTGTCCAGGGAATTATCCATTTCTTCTAGGTTTTCTAGGTTATTTGCGTAGAGGTTTTTATAGTATTCTGTGATGGCAGGTAGTTTGTATTTCTGTGGGGTCGGTGGTGATATCCCTTTTATCATTTTTTATTGCTTCTATTTGATTCTTCTCTCTTTTCTTCTTTTTTAGTCTTGCTAGCGGTCTATCAATTTTGTTGATCTTTTCAAAAAACCAGCTCCTGGATTCGTTGATTTTTTGGAGGGTTTTTTGTGTCTCTATCTCCTTCAGTTCTGCTCTGATCTTAGTTGTTTCTTGCCTTCTGCTAGCTTTTGAATGTGTTTTCTCTTGCTTCTCTAGTTCTTTTAATTGTGCTGTTAGGGTATCCAGCTTTCTCTTGTGGGCATTTAGTGCTATAAATTTCCCTCTACACACTGCTTTAAATGTGTCCCAGAGATTCTGGTGTGGTGTGTCTTTGTTCTTATTGGTTTCAAAGAACATCTTTATTTCTGCCTTCATTTCGTTATGTACCCAGTAGTCATTCAGGAGCAGGTTGTTCAGTTTCCATGTAGTTGAGCGGTTTTGATTGAGTGTCTTAGTCCTGAGTTCTAGTTTGATTGCACTGTGTTCTGAGAGACAGTTTGTTATAATATCTGTTCTTGTACATTTGCTGAGGAGTCCTTTACTTCCAATTATGTGGTCAATTTTGGAATAAGTGCGATGTGGTGCTGAGAAGAATGTATAGTCTGTTGATTTGGGGTGGAGAGTTCTGTAGATGTCTATTAGGTCTGCTTGGTGCAGAGTTGAGTTCAATTCCTGGATATCTTTGTTAACTTTCTGTCTCGTTGATCTGTCTAATGTTGACAGTGGGGCGTTAAAGTCTCCCATTATTATTGTTTGGGAGTCTGAGTCTCTTTGTAAGTCTCTAAGGACTTGCTTTATGAATCTGGGTACACCTGTATGGGTGCATATATATTTAGGATAGTTAGCTCTTCTGATGAATTGATCCCTTTACCATTATGTTGGCCTTCTTTGTCTTTTGATCTTTGATGGTTTAAAGTCTGTTTTATCAGAGACTAGGATTGCAACACCTGCATTTTTTTTTGTTCTCCATTTGCTTGGTAGATCTTCCTCCATCCCTTTATTGTGAGCCTATGTGTGTCTCTGCAAGTGAGATGAGTCTCCTGAATCCAGCAAACTGATGGGTCTTGAATCTTTATCCACTTTGCCATTTTGTGTCTTTTAATTGGAGCATTTAGTCCATTTACATTTAAGGTTAATATTGTTATGTGTGAACTTGATCCTGTCATTATGATATTAGCTGGTTATTTTGCTCGCTACTTGATGCAGTTTCTTCCTAGCATTGATGGACTTTACATTTTGACATGTTTTTACAATGGCTGATACCTGCTATTCCTTTCCATGGTTAGTGCTTCCTTCAGCATCTCTTGTAGGGCAGGCCTGGTAGTGACAAAATCTCTCAGCATTTACTTGTCTGTAAAGGATTTTACTTCTCCTTCACTTATGAAACTTAGTTTGGCTGGATATGAAATTCTGGGTTGAAAATTCTTTTCTTTTAGAATGTTGAATATTGGCCCCCACTCTCTTCTGGCTTGGAGAGTTTCTGCCAAGAGATCTGCTGTTAGTCTGATGGGCTTCCCTTTGTGTGTAACCCGACCTTTCTCTCTGGTTGCCCTTAACATTGTTTCCTTCATTTCAACTTTGGTGAATCTGACAATTATGTGTCTTGGAGTTGCTCTTCTCGAGGAGTATCGTTGTGGCATTCTCTGTATTTCCTGAATTTGAATGTTGGCCTGCCCTACTAGGCGGGGAAGTTCTCCTGGATGATATCCTGCAGAGTGTTTTCCAACTTGTTCCATTTTCCCTGTCACTTTTAGGCACTCCAATCAGACATAGATTTTGTCTTTTCACAGAATCCCATACTTCTTGGAGGCTTTGTTTTTCTTTTTACTCTTTTTTCTCCACACTTCTTTTCTCACTTCATTTCATTCATTTGATCTTCAATCGCTGATACTCTTTCTTCCAGTTGATCGAGTCGGTTACTGAAGCTTGTGCATTTGTCACGTAGTTCTCATGTTATGGTTTTCATCTCTATCAGTTCTTTTGAGGAATTCTCTATGTTGTTTATTCTGGTTAGCCATTCATCAAATCTTTTTTCAAGGTTTTTAGTTTCTTTGCGCTGGTTATGTAGTTCCTCCTTTAGCTCTGAGAAGTTTGATCAACTGAAGCCTTCTTCTCTTGACTCGTCGAAGTCATTGTCCATCCAGCTTTGTCCCGTTGCTGTCAATGAGCCGCGTTCATTTGGAGCGGGAGATGCGCTCTGATTTTTTGAATTTCCAGCTTTTCTGCACTGCTTTTCCCCCATCTTTGTGGTTTTATCTGCCTTTGGTCTTTGATGATGGTGATATACTGATGGGGTTTTGGTGTGGGTGTCCTTTCTGTTTGTTAGTTTTCCTTCTAACATTCAGGACCCTCAGCAGTAGGTCTGTTGGAGTTTGATTGAGGTCCACTCCAGACTGTTTGCCTGGGTATCAGCAGCGGAGACTGCAGAAGATAGAATGTTGCTGAACAGCGAGTATTGCTCTCTGATTCTTGCTCTGGAAGCTTCGTCTCAGGGGTGTCTACCGTGTGATGTGTGAGGTGTCGGTCTGCACCTAGTCGGGCATGTTTCCCAGTTAGGCTACTCAGGGGACAGGGACCCACTTGAGCAGACAGTCTGTCCGTTCTCAGATCTCAACCTTCGTGCTGGGAGATCCATTGCTCTTTTCAAAGCTGTCAGACAGGGACATTTACCTCTACTGAGGTTTCTGCTGCTTTCTGTTTAGCTATGCCCTGTCCCCAGAGGAGAAGTCTACAGAGGCAGGCCATCCTCCTTGAGCTGTGGTGGGCTCCACCCAATTCGAGCTTCCTGGAGGCTTTGTTTACCTACTTAAGCCTCAGCAATTGCAGGCACCCCCCCCCCCCCCGCCCACACCCGCCTCACTGCCGCCTTGCAGTTAGATCTCAGACTGCCGTGCTAGCAATGAGGGAGGCTCAGTGGGTGTGGGACCCTCTGGGCCAGGTATGGGATATAATCTCCTGGTGTGCCGTTTGCTACGACCCTTGGTAAAGCGCAGTATTAGGGTGGGAGTTACCCGATTTTCCAGGTGTTGTGTGTCTCACTTTCCTTTGGCTAGGAAAAGGAATTCCCTTCCCCCTTGTGCTTCCCAGGTGTGGCGATGCCTCACCCTGCTTCACCTCTCGCTGGTTGGGCTGCACCCTCAGACCAGCGCCAACTGTCCGACAAGACACACCCCAGTGAGATGAACCCAGTACCTAGTTGAAAATGCAGAAATCACCCATCTTCTGTGTCACTCACACTGGGAGCTGGAGGCTGGAGCTGTTCCTATTTGGCCATCTTGGGCGTGCCCCCAAAATAGATATTTTAAGTCAAAATGATGCAGAGAACAAATTTTCTTGTTGTTCTGGATAAATTTTTTCATTGTATTTTAAGTTCTGGGGTACATGTGCAGAACATGCAGGTTTGTTACATAAGTATACACATGCCCTGGTGGTTTGCTGTACCCATCAACCCATCATCTACATTAGGTATTTCTCCTACTGCTATCCATCCCCTAGCTTCCACCCTGCAACAGGACCCAGTGTGTGATGTTCCCCTCCCTGTGTCCATATGTTGTCATTGTTCAATTCCCACTTATGAGTGAGAACATGCAGTGTTTGGTTTTCTGTTCTTATGATAGTTTGCTGAGAATGGTTTCCAGTGTCATCCATGTCCCTGCAAAGGATATAAACTCATCCATTTTTATGGCTGCATAATATTCTATGGTGTATATGTGCCACATTTTCTTCATCCTGTCTGTCATTGATGGGCATTTGGGTTGGTTCCAAGTCTTTGTTATTCTGAACAGTGGCACAGTAAACATACGTGTGCATGTGTCTTTATAGTACAATTTTGTTGAAGACCTTTTCTGCATCTATTAAGATAATCATGTGGTTGTTTTCATTGATTCTGTTTATGTGATGGACTGTGTTTATTGATTTGTGATGTTGAACTATCCTTGCATCTCAGGGATGAAGCCGACTTGATCATGGTGGATAAGCTTTTTGATGTGCTGCTGGATTCGGTTTGTCAGTATTTTATCAAGGATTTTTGCATAGATCTTCATTGGCAATATTGGCCTGAAATTTTCTTTTTTGTGTGTCTCTGCCAGATTTTGGTATCAGGATTATGCTGGCCTCATAAAATGAGTTAGGGAGGGTTCCCTCTTTTTCTGTTGTTTGGAAATAGTTTCTGAAGGAATGGTACCAGTTCCTCTTTGTACCTCTGGTAGAATTTGGCTGTGAATCTGTCTGGTCCTGGGCTTTTTTTTGGTTTGTAGGCTATTAATTGATGCCTTAATTTCAGAACTTGTTATTGGTCTATTCAGGGATTCAACTTCTTCTTGGTTTAGTCTTGGCAGGGTGTATGTGTCCAGGAATTTATCCATTTCTTCTAGATTTTCTACTTTATTTGCATAGAGGTGTGTGTAGTATTCTCTGATGGTAGCTTGTATTTCTTTGGGATTGGTGGTGGTATCCCCTTTATTATTTTTTATTGCATCTATTTGATATTTTCAAAAAAACAGCTGCTGGATTCATTGATTTTTTTTTTTAATGGTTTTTTGTGTCTCTGTCTCCTTCAGTTCTACTCTGTCTTCTGCTAGCTTTTGATTTTGTTTGCTCTTGGTTCTCTAGTTCTTTTCATTGTGGTGTTAGGGTGTTGATTTTAGATCTTTCCTGCCTTCTCTTATGGGCATTTAGTGCTATAAATCTCTCTCTACACACTGCTTTAAATGTGTCCCAGGGATTCTGGTATGTTATATCTTTGTTCTCATGGGGTGTTAAAGTTTCCTACTATTATTGTTTGGGAGTCTAAGTCTCTTTGTAGGTCTCTAAGAACTTGCTTTATGAATCTGAGTACCCCTGTATTGGGTGCATATATATTTAGGATAGTTAGCTTTTCTTGTTGCATTGAACCCTTTGCCATTATGTAATGGCCTTCTTTGTCTCTTTTGATCTTTGTTGGTTTAAAGTCTGTTTTATCAGAGACTAGGATTGCAACCCCTGCTTTTCTTTTTTTTTTTTTTTCTTTCCATTTGTTTGGTAAAGATTCCTCCATCCCTTTATTTTGAGCTTATGTGTGTCTCTGCATGTGAGATGATTCTCCTGAATACAGCATACTAAATGGGTCTTGACTCTTTATCCACTTTGCCAGTCTGTGTCTTTTAATTGGGGCATTTAGCCCATTTACATTTAAGATTAATATTGTTATGTGTGAATTTGATCCTGCCATTATGATGCTAGCTGGTTATTTTGCCTGTTAGTTGATGCAGTTTCTTCATAGCATTGGTGGTCTTTACAATTTGGTATATTTTTCCAGTGGCTCGTGTCAGTTGTTCCTTTCCATGTTTAGTGCTTCCTTCAGGAGCTCTTGTAAAGCAGGCCTGGTGGTGACAAAATCTGTCAGCATTTGCTTGTCTGTAAAGGATTTTATTTCTCCTTCACTTACGAAGCTTAGTTTGGCTGGATATGAAATTCTGATTTGAAAATTCTTTTCTTTAATAATGTTGAATATTGGCCCTCACTCTCTTCTGGCTTGTGGGGTTTCTGATGAGAGATCTGCTGTTACTGTGATGGACTTCCCTTTGTGGGTAACCCAACCTTTCTCTCTGCTGGCCTTAATAGTTTTTCCTTCATTTCAACCTTGGTAAATCTGATGATTATGGGTCTTGGGGTTGCTCTTCTTGAGGATTATCTTTGTGGTGGTTTCTGTATTTCCTGAATTTTAATGTTGACCCGTCTTGCTAAGTTGGGGAAGTTCTCCTGGATAATATCCCGTAGAGTGTTTTCCAGCTTGGTTTCATTCTCCCCATCACTTTCAGGTACAACAATCAAACGTAGATTTGGTCTTTTCACATAGTCCCATATTTCATGGAGGCTTCGTTCGTTTCTTTTTACCATGTTTAATCTTCTCTTCTCACTTTATTTCATTTAATTGATCTTCAATCTCTGGTATCCTTTCTTCCACTTGATCGATTCAGCTATTGATACTTGTGTATGCTCCACGAAGTTCTCATGCTGTGTTTCTCATCTCTTTCAGGTCATTTATGTTCTTCTCTAAACTGTTTATTTTAGTTAACAATTCATCTAACCTTTTTTCAACGTTCTTAGCTTCCTTGCATTGGGTTAGAACATGCTCCTTTAGCTTAGAGGAGTTTGTTATCACTCACCTTCTGAAACCTACTTCTGTTAATTTGTCAAACTCATTCTTCATCCAGTTTTGTTCTTTTGCTGGTGAGGAGTTGTGATCTTTTGGAGGAGAAGAGGCATTAAGATTTTTGGAATTTTCAGTCTTTTTTTGCTTCCCGGATTTATCTACCTTTAGTCTTTGAAGTCGGATGGTGTCTTCTGAGTGGACGTCCCTTTTGTTGATGTTAATACTATTCCTTTCTGTTTCTTAGTTTTCCTTCTAACAGTCAGGCCTCTCTTTTGCAGGTCTGCTGAATCTGCTCAAGGTCCAATCCAGACCCTGTTTGCCTGGGTATCACCGGTGGAGGCTGCAGAACAGCAAAGATTGCTAACTGTTCCTTCCTCTGGAAGCTTTTTCCCAGAGGGTCACCCACCAGATGCTAGCCAGAGCTCTCCTGTATGAGGTGTCTGTCGGCCCTACTGGGAAATTTCTCTCATTCAGGATACACAGGGGTCAGGGATCCACTTGAGGAGGCAGTCTGTCCCTTATCAGAGGTTGAACACTGTGTTGGTAGATCTGCTGCTCTCTTCAGAGCTACCAGGCAGGGACATTTAAGTCAGCTGAAGCTGCACCTACAACCGCCACTTCCCAGAGTTGCTCTGTCCCAGGGAGGTGGGGGTTTTATCTATAAGTCACTGACTGGGGCTGCTGCCTTTTTTTCAGAGAGGGAATCTAGAGGAGGCAGTCTGGTCTCAGAGGCCGTGCTTAGCTGTGGTGGGCTTCACCCAGTTTGAACATCCTGGTGGCTTTGTTTACACTGGTGAGGGGAAAACTGCCTATTCAAACCTCAGCAATGGCAGATGCCCCTCCACCCACCAAGCTCGAGTGTCCCAGGTTGAGCTCAGATTGTAGTGTTGTGCTGGCCGCGAGACTTCAAGCCAGTGTATCTTAGCTTGCTGGGCTCCGTGGGAGTGGGACTCGCCGAGCCACAGCACTTGGCTCCCTGGCTTCAGCCCCCTTTCCAGGGGAGTGAACAGTTCTGTCTCTGGCTTTCCAGGTTCCTGCGACTAGCTCAGTGTCTGCCCAAATGACCACCTAGTTTTGTGCTGGAAACCCAGGGGCCCTGGTGGTGTAGGCACTGGAGGGAATCTCCTGGTCTGCAGGTTGCAAAGACTGTGGGAATAGCGCAGTATCTGGGCCAGAGTGCACGGTACAGTCCCAAGTGGCTTCCCTTGGCCAACAGGGAGTTCCTCAACACCTTGCACTTCCCAGGTGAGGTCATGCCACACCCTGCTCCACCTCGCCCTCCTTGGGCTACACCCACAGTCCAACCAGTCCCAATGAAGTGAACTGTGTAACTCAGTTGGAAATGCAGAAATCACCCACCTTCTGCATCGATCTCATTGGGAGCTGCAGACCAAAGCTGTTCCTATTTGACCATATTGCCAGGCTCCCATTGTTCTGGGTAAATTTTTTTTTTTTTTTTTTTACCATGTTAGTTTAGGTTGATTCAGCACAAATGCTTGCAAAATATTTCACAATTTATATTCTATGAAAATGTCGACTATTACAAAAGAACATCAACATTCCAATTAAGGCATTTTAATGTTTCTAACATTAAAAACATGAAAAAATATTAGGGGGAATATACAGTATTTCACTATGTATTTTATTTGACTCTTATTTGAAATAATTATATGCTAAAATGATTAATGACTGGTAAATAATTGTTTGTGTTCTAAAGCATGTGAGACCAGTTTAAAGGAAATGAGTAATTGTATTTTTTTGGTGACTGCATTAAAAAACAATTATTGGGAGATCAACTTCTGGAAAGATTGAGTAGGTATGCTTTCCCCCATTCCTCCTGGTAAGTACAGCTAACAACATTAGGTCTTATAAAACAAACAGTAAAAGATTCTGACTTTAGCCAACACAGCTACTGTGGCCCCACCTCCTCCTCCAGCAGCAAAGGCTCCCCAACTAGGGAGCTGGGAGCCAAGACTGTCACTTGAACTGGTAATAAGGAAACCCTTTCATTCCTAGTAAGAAGCCTGAACTCCCACTCTAGATGTGGAGGAACCAGGTACCCCTCTTACCCTGAATTTTTAACGGAGGCAGAATGAGGAACTTAGATTTCTAACTCTACCTGACAGTAATAAGGTGAAATGAGTATCTCTTTCCCCAGTAATGTGGTGTCAGAGGAGGTCTACTAAACCGATTTAGATAAGATCTGAATCCCATAATATCTAAAATATTAGGTTTCAATAAAAAACATACCAAGAGTCATGCAATTCTCAACTCGATTAAGAAAAAACCAATAGATGCCAAAACCAAAATGAATCAAATGTTAGAATTATCTAACAATTATTTAAAGCAGCCATCATCAAAATGCTGCATGAGCAACTAGGAACAAATGAAAAATAACCTCAGCAAATAGAAAGCGACAGAAAATAAATAGATGATATAAGAGATGAAGAAAATAAAGATTATCCACTCTGAATAATAGAGGTAATATAGGCTGGAAAAAAAAAAATGCAAAGTGCCCAGAACCTTAGGCCCTGTGAGACTTGTAACAAATGATATTTGTATTATTGGTATTGCAGAAGGAGAGGATAAAATGTTGGGCTGAAAAGATATTCAAAGTAATAACGATTGAAAATTTCCCCAACTTTAACAAATGCCATTAACCTACACATTCAAGAAACTGAGCAAACCCCAAACAGAATAAACTGAATGAAATCCAGGTCAAAACACATCATAATCAAAATTACAGAAGCTAAAGACAGAGAACCTTAAAAGCAGAGATAAAGAAACAACACCTCACCTACTGGGGAAGACCAAATGAATGACAGTGCATTTCACATCAGAAACTATGGAAGACAAATGAAGTGTCACGTTTTCCAAATGCTCCTAGAAAAGTAGAGTAGGCAGTCCAAAGTTCTATATCTGATGAAAGAATCTCTGAATAATGAAATAGAAGTCAGGATATCCTTAATGAAAACAACTAAGAAACTGGCAGACCTATCTTAAAAGAATGGTTAAAGAAAGTTCTTCAAAGAGGTAGGGAATCATAAAAGAAGGATTTGGGGAACATCAGGAAGGGAAAAATAACACTTTCTTGAGGGAGTAGAAGCATCAAATATAATAGACATTCTTCCCTTCTTGATTCTTCCCTTCTTGATTTTTCTCTATAATTTTTAACTATTAAAGCAAAAATACAACACTGATCTGGTTCTCAATGTAATGTAAATGTAAAGGATATACTGAAGATGCTTACAAAGGAGCAAGATAAAGGGATGTAAAAGTAGGTAAGGTTTTTAAACTTCATTCAAATTGGTAAAATTTCAATATCAAATTGTGACAACTTATATTTAAAGTTACACATTCAGTTGTATAATACCTAGAACAACCACTAATAAAGCTATAAAAGAAACATAATGAAATTACTAGGGATACATCAAAATGGAATTCTAAAAAAGTTCTAGTAACTCACAGGAATGAAAGGAAAATCAGTAAGGAAAAACAGAAGAAATGGAAAATAAAAATAATGGTGGACTTAGGTTCTAATAAATTAATAATTATCATAAATCTAAATAGGCTTCTTATACCAATAAGACAGAGATTGGTAGAGTGGATGAAAAAGAACCTCACTATATGCTGCCTACAAGAAACTCAATTCAAATAGAACAATATAGGTAGGTTGAATGTAAAAGGATGCAAATGTATTTGCCATATAAACATTAATCAAAAGCAAGCAAGAGTGATATATTGATACCTGATAAAATGGATGTTAGAGCAAAGAAAATTACCAGGAACAAAAAGGGACGTTACATAATAATAAAAGAATCAACCCACCAAGAAAATATAAACTAAACAATAGAATTGCAAGATATGTGGTAGACCATCAGCAAAAACTGATAGAACTGAAATAATAAATAGACAAATTTACAATTATGTTTGGAGACATCAACAAGCCTCTTCCAACAACTGTTAGAACGACTAGACAGGAACACAGCAAGTATATATAAAATAACACCATCAATGATCATCATCTGATTTATGTGTTTAGAATATTAAAAACAGCAGAATACACACATACATATAGAACATTTACCAAGATAGACTGTATCCTGGACTTTAAAACTAATACAAAAAATATAAAATAATTGAAATCATAGAGTATGTTTTCTGACAAAAATGGAATCAAACTAGACATTGGTAATAGAGATGACAGAAATATATCCACACCTGGGTGTTAAAAGACACCCCTGTAAATAACTCTTGAGTCAAGGAGGAAGTCTTAGGGGAATTTTTAAAAGTAAATGAGACAGAAAAAAAATGAAAATTTAACACATCAAAAATTTGGGCATGCAGCTAAAGCAATGGTGACATCTATAGTGTTAAATTCTTATGTTAAAAAAGAGAAAGAGCCTCAAATCTACCTAAGCTCCCACACCAAGAAACTAGAAAATGAAGAACAAAAATCCAAAGCAAGCTAAAGGAAGATAATTATGAATGTAAGAGCAGAAGTCAATGAAATTAAATACATAAACAACAGGGAAAATCAATGAAACAAAAAGATGGTTCTTTGGAAAAATGGTAAAATTGACAAAGCTCCAACAAAACTGACAGAGCAAAAAGAGAGAGAAAGAGAGACAAATTACCAATACCAGAAATGAAACAGGCAATATAATTATAGACCCTATAGATATCAAAAGGTAATAAAGAAATGGTATGAACAACTCTACACACATAAATTTGACAATTTAGATGAAATGGACTCTACAACTACCACATAAACTACCAAGGATTATTCAGTATGCAAAAGATAATTGCATAGCTCTACAACTATTAAGGAAATTAAATTCATCATTTAAAAACTACTGAAAAAGAAATAGCTAAGTCCGGATCGGTTCACAGGAGAATACCATTAAACATTTAAAAATGAAATAACACAAGATCTGCACAATTTCTTTTGGAAAATGAAAGGGGGGAGCATTTTCCAAATCATTTTATGAAACCAATATTACTTTTACACCCAAATAAAAGATAGTACAAAATGAAGAAAACTAGAAACCAATATCTCTCATGAATATAGAGCAAAAATCTTTTATGAATTATTAGAAAATAGCATTCAGCAATATATAAACAGAGTTATACATAAAGCCCATTTGGAGTTCATCCTAGAGATGTAAAATTGGTCCAATATTTCAGAACAATCATTGTAATTCACCATATTACCAATGTAAAGGAGATAAATCACATTGTCATATCAATTGAGGCAAAATAAGCGTTTGACAAAATTTGACACTCATTTATGATAAAAGCCCAGAAAATAAGGAAAAGAAACACCCTCAACTTGATGAAGAAAATTTACAAAAATCTTATTGCTAACATCTTAGTGGTGAAAGTAGAATGCTTTCCTCTTAAGATGAGAACAATGCAATGGTGTCTCCCAGTCCCACTGCTAGTCAACATTTTACAGGAAGTTCTAGGAAGCTCAATAAGGTAAGAAAAGGAAATAAAAGACATAAATTAGAAAGGAAAATATAAAGCTGTTCCTACTTGCAGATGACACAATGGTCTACGTAAAAAATAAGGGATCTGTTAAAATACTCCTAGAACTGATGAGTTCAGCGATGCCAAAAATTCCAAGTAAAACATGTAAAATTAATTGTATTCCTACATGAAAGCAATAGCCCTGTAGAAACTAAAATTAAGAATACAATACTATGTATAATGTTTTTAAAAAACTGAATTACTTAGAAATCTAACAGAATATGTACAGGACTACTATGATGTAAACTACAAAACAGTGATGAAAGAAAGAAGGTTTAAAGAAATAGACATCCAGTGTTCATGTATTGGACCACTCAACAGAGTAAAAATGTCATTTGTCTCCAAGGTAATATACGTATTTTGCACAATAATAAAAATCTTAGCAAGATTTTTTAAAGAAAAAGTAAAGTTATTTTAAAGTTTATTAGAAAAGGAAAAGGAAATAGAAGAGCTGAAACAATTTTTGAAAAATAGAAATGAAGTTGGAGTAACCACTTCATCTTATTTTAATGTTATTATATAAGTACCTTAATCAACACTGTGTGGTACTAGCTGAAGAATAGAAAAACAGTACAATGTAATAGAAAAACAAACCAGAAATAGTTCCACGCAAGTATTGCCAAGGAGTCTTTTCAACAAATGTTGCTGGAAAAATTGCATATCCAGAAAGATGACCTCACCTTAAATCTCACACATTAGCCAAAAATCATCTCAAACTGGATTTTAGATTTAATTATAAAGCATACTACAAACCTGTACCACCCATGTTTATAGAAGCACTTCTCACAAAGCCAAGAAGTGGAAGCAATGCAAATGTCCAAATGTCATTGACAGATGAGTGGATAAGCGAAATGTGGTATATTCATACAATGGAACATTATTCAGTCTTAAAGTGGAGGGAATCCTGTCACATGCTACAATATGGATGAACTGAAGGACACTGTGCTTGGTGAAATAAGCCAATCACAAAAAAAAAAAAAAAATCTGTATGGTTCCACTTATATGAGGTATCTAAAGTCATCAAATTTATAGAAATATAAAGTAGAATAATGGTTACCAGGGGACAGGGGAGGGAAGAAGAGTAATTGGTTAATGGGTATAGAGTTTAAGTTCTGCAAGATAATGTTCTGGAGATCTGTTTCACAACAATGCAAATATACTTAACATTACTAAACAGTACACTTAAAAATAGTTCGTCTTAACCATGGCAAGTTTTGTGGTTTTTAAAATTATAATTTAAAAAGTGATAGGATAAAAAATCCTATAAATCTTTCAGAAGAAAAATAAAAGAAAATCTTTAAGATCTAGAGCTTGATAAAGAGTGCTTGACATCAAAAGAACCATAAAAATAAAATTGATAAATTACACTTCATCAAAATTTAAAACTTTTACTCTGAAGGACCTTGTTAAGAGGATGAAAAGACAATCTACACACTGGGAGAAAATATTTGGGAACCCTATATCTTAAAGATGATTCATTTAGAATATTTAAAGAACTCTCAAAACCCAACAATAACAACAAAACAAAAATTCTAGCTAGAAAATGAGCAAAAGACATGAACAGGCCAAAGAGGATATATAGATGGCAAATAAGCACATGCAAAGATGTTCATCACTAGCGATTAAAAACTGCAAATGAAGACCACAATGAGTATCACTACATATATATGACAATAGCTTAAAATAGCATAAAAATCCTGACAATATCAAATGTTGGTAAGCATACACAGAAATTTTCTCTCTCATACATTTTTTGTGAAAATGTACAGACACACTGAAAAGTAGTGCAGCAGTTTCTTTTTCTTTTCTTCTTTTTTCTTAATTTATTTTTGAGGCAGAGTCTTGCCTTGTCACCCAGGCTGAAGTACAGGGGCACGATCTTGGCTCACCGCAACCTCCGCCTCCCTGGTTCAAGCGATTCTTCTACTTCAGCCTCCCGAGTAGCAGGGATTACAGGCGCCTGCCACCATGCCCGACTAATTTTTGCATTTTTAGTAGAGATGGATTTCACCATGTTGGCCAGGCTGGTCTCGAACTCCTGATCTCAGGTGATCCACCTGCCTCGGCCTCCCAAAGTACTGAGATTACAGGCATGAGCCACCGCGCCTGGCCTCAGCAGTTTCTTAAAGAAATAAACATATACTTATGTGGCCAATGAATCTAATTCCTGGGAATTTATCTCAGAGGAATGAAAACTTATGTCCACACAAAGAATTGTACATGATTGTTCATAACGGCTTTAGTTATAAAAGCTTAAAGCTATAAGTAAACAAAATGTCTTAAAGTAGGAGGATATTTAAACAAACTCTGGTACATCCATATCATGGAATACTGCTCCGTAATAAAGAGGAATGAATTGTTGATACATGCAACAATTTGGATGGATTTCAAGGATGTTATGCTAAGTGAAAAAAAAAAGCCCATTTCAAAAGATCTGAGTCCATTGATATGATGTCCTTGAAAGGACAAAATTACTGAGATGTAAAACAAATTAGTGGTTACCATGGGTTAGGAATGCTGGGGGGCAGGGAAGTGGGAGTAGATGTGACTATAAAGAGGTAATAATAGGGAGATCTTTGTGGGAATGGGTTAGTTTTGTATCTTGGTGGTTGTGTGAATCTGCATATATGATAAAAGACGTAGAACTAATACATATACATTATAACAATGTCAATTTCCTTCTTTTGATATTGTACTATAATTAAGATATAAGCATGGGGAGAAACTGAATTAGGTGAAGATGAGACCTCTCTGTAATATCTTTGCAACTTTCTATGAATCTAATTTTTTTCAAACCAGAATATTTTAAAATGTTTGAATCAATTCATTAGTCTAAGCATTAAATGATTAGTGTTAGAAAAGAATATGGATTTTTTTTTTTACTTCTTTATTATTGGTTTAGGTAGAAAATCAACCTAAACTATCAGGTGAAACTATTGGCATAAAAGCAAAGTACAGAGTCAGTTACAAGTCCATGTGCTCAGATTATAATGTCTTACCAGATAGTCCTTGCAAAAAACAATAACAACAGCAACAACAACAACAACAAAACCCATCTATTTCTTATTTCTGTTTAAATACAATACAGGTTTTAAAATGTTCTTTCATCATTGAATGATTGACAACATTTATGTATAAACTTGATAAAGATCATTTGAGAAGAATCTTTGTTTTGTGTTACTGTAGCTACAGAAGAGAAAGAAATTATATGTATTAAATCTCTCATTGTATCTAGCCATAGCTACAATAGCCGCTTTATAGTGGGGGAAAAAAAAGGTTATTTTATTTTGGAAATAAGTACATTTTCAAGTTTGAATCAAAACCTTTCACACTTACTAAAATATATCTGTACACACAAAACACCAGAGTAAATATTCATATTCATGTCACCTCCCTATGATAACTACATTTACTCATGTATTTCTTTCTGTGAATAGGATTTCTGGAGCCATTATAGTAGCTAAAAAGTGGTGCATGAGATAATAATGTTTAATCAAGGTTCGCAATGATTTGCAGTGGCAGGAGACAGTTTGTGGCAGGAGATAGCATTCAGCAGCACATGTTTATGAGTGAGAGGGACACCTGTCTGATAGTACCTTGAGCCGGCCTGTGTGCTTTGCTGAGGCAGGTAGTGCTGAAAGCATTAAAATTCTGTGGAGTGAAAAAATGTTATGCTTCTAAAACTTTTGAGATTCTGAAAACAATTATCAAATGATACTCTAATTCTGCTTTATGTTCTGAAGTCTCCTGAATTGGGGCAAACAAAAACCTTTAGCCTAAATATAAAATATGATAATTTAAAACATAAACATAAGTGTGTTTATCTAAAGAGAAACCAAAGTTTGTTTTTAATTTTCAGTTATTTTTAATTGTGGCAGAAATGCTGAACTTGAGATTTACCTTATTAACAAATTTTAAAGTGCATGATATAGTATTTTCAAGTATAGGCACAATGTTGTACACCAGATTTTTAGGATTTATTCTTTTTTTTTTTTTTTTTTTTTTTTTTTTTTTTTGAGACAGGGTCTTGCTCTGTTGCCCAGGCTGGAGTACAGTGGAGTGAACACATTTTGCTGTAGGTTCAGTCTCCTGGGCTCAAGCAAGCCTCCCACTTCAGCCTCCTGAGTAGTTTGGACCACAGCTGCATGCCACCACATCTGGCTAATTTTTACAATATTTTGTAGAGACAGAGTCTCACTTTATTTGTCTTACATAACTGAAACTTTATACCCTTTGGTAAACAACCTCCCATTTCCCCTTCCCCCAGCTCCTAGCCACCACCATTTTCTTTCTATGAGATTGACTTACGTTAGATACCTCAGATAAGTGGCATCATACGGCATTTGTTCTGGCTATCTCACTTAGCACAATATCCTTCAGGTTTATCCATGTTCTTACATATGGTAGAAGTTTTTTAAGAGCTAAATAATATTTCATTGTATGTATACATCACATTTTCTTTATTCATTCATCTATTGAGGGAGATTTAGATTGTTTTGAAATCTTGGCTGTTGCTAATAATGCTGCAGTGAACATGAGAATGCAGAAATTCCTTTGAGTTCCTCATTTCAATTCTATTGGATATATACCCAGAAGGGGGACTGCTGGATCATATAGTTGTTCTATTTTTACTTTTGTGAGGAACCTCCATATTGCATTCCATAGTGGCTGCATCAACTATTCCCATCAACAGTGTATAAGAGGTCCAACTTTTCCACATCCTCAACAGCACTTGTTTTTTAAGAATCATCCTAAGGGTGTGAGGTGATTGACATTTCCCTGATGACTAGTGATGTTGAATTTTTTTTTTTTTTTTTTTTTGAGACAGGGTCTCACTGTGCCACCCAGCTGAAGTATAGTGGTGCAAACTCAGCTTGCTGCAGCCTCAATCTCCTGGACTCGAGTGATCCTCCTCCCTCAGCCTCCTGGGTAACTTGGACTACAGGCATGTACCACCATGCTTGGCTAATTTTTAAGTGTTTTGTAGAGATAAGGTGTCACTATGTTGTCCAGATTGGTCTCAAACTCCTGGGCTCAAGTGACCCTCTCACCTCAGCTTTGCAAATTGTTGGATTATAGACGTGAGCCACTGAGCCAATTTGAATGCTTTTTTATTTATCTGTTGGCCATTTGTATGTCACCTTTGGAGAAATGTCTATTCAAATCCTTTGCCCATTAAAAATTATTTTTTGATAATGAGTTGTAGAAGTTCCTTATACATTTGGAGATTAACCCATTATGGATATGTGGTTTGCAAATATTTTAACCCATTCTATAGGCTGTCTTTTCACTCTGTTGATTGGTTCCTTTGCTATACAGAAGCTATTTAGTCTAAAGGAGTTTCACTTGTTCATTTTTGTTGTTATTTCCTGGGCTTTTGTCATATATAGGAAATCATTGTCAAGACCAACATCCAGAAGCTTTCCCCCTGTGTGTACTAAGAGTTTTACAGTCTGGGGTCTTACATATAAGTCTTTATTTTGAGGTGATTTTTATATGTGGTGTAAGACGAGAGTCCATTTTTATTCTTCTGCATGTAAGTATCTAGTTTTCCTAACACTATTTGTGGAAGAGACTGTTTTACCCCATTGTGTATTCTTGGCACCCTTTTTGAAGACTAGTTAGTGGTATATGCATGATTTTATTTCTGGGCTCTCTATTCTGTTCCATTGATCTATATTTCTGTTTTAACTTCAGTAAAGAAATATAATTAATTCAGTTGGAATTTTGATGGGGATTGCATTGAATCTGTTGAACACTTTGGGTAGTATGGACAAGTTAACACTATTAATTCTTCCAACTCATGAGTATTAGATAACTTCATTTTTTTGTGTGTGTCCCATTTATTTTATTGCCATTTATATTTTGTAGTTTGATTTCATGGTGCTCAGAAAAGATACTTGGTTTAATTTCAACCTTCTTAAGTTTATTAAAACTTGTTTTGTGACCTAATGTGTGACATATCCTGTAGAATATTTCCTGTTGACTTGAGAAGAATGTATATTCTGCCACTAGTGAGTGGAATGTTTATTACACATCTGTTAGGTTCATTTGGCCTGTAGCATTGTTCAAGTCTGTTCTTTTCTTATATTTGAGTTCACAAATTCTTTCTTCTGCTTGATTAAGTATGCTCCTGAACACTTACATTGAATATTTTAGTTCAGTTATATTCTTCAGTTCCAGAATTTTTGTTTGATTCTTTTTTAAAAAATATTTCTATTTCTTTGTTTATATTCTTATTTTGCTTATGTATTATTTTTCATAATTTGTTTAGTTGTCTGTGTTCTCTTGCAACTCCTGAGCCTCTTGAAGATGACTATCTTGAATTCTTTGTCAGATAGTTTTTATATCTCCTTTTCTTTAGGATCCATTACTAGAGATTTGTTTTCTTTATTTGATTATGCATGATTTCCTGATCTTTTCCTATTTTTTTTTTTTTTTGTAGCTTTGTATTGATGTCTACATATTTGAAGAAACAACTAACACTTCTGGCAATTCTCCATAGACTGGCTTTGATAGAAAAAATTTCCTGACCAGCCTGGCTAGGGATTCCAGGCCTGTGTTCCTAGCTGCCCAGGCATCCAGTCTTTTTATTTTTAAAGCCCATAGTTTCTTGCTCCTGCTGGTGTTAGACTATGTCAGTTCCTTTAGTGCTCATTGTAAGTCAAGACAGGCACTGACTCCTTGAATAGTGTGCTGAAAGGCCAGGGACATTGGAGTCATGGGACATTGGAGTCATGTTCCACTCATCTTCTTTCCTGAGGGAGAAGTCTCAATTCTGTACTGTTTCCAATCTTGCAGATCTGTGCTAGCTGTAGGAGGATGCCCACCCATTTTTCTTTGTTCCAGGCTGTTCCAGTAATCTGAGCTATGCTGGTTCCTTCAGCACTTTATAGAAGGTAACACTGAAACTAGCCTCTTGTGGAGCATATTGAAAAGCTGGGAAGCTAGGCTTATGGTTCACCCTCACCTCCCCCTTTGTAGAAGTCATGGGTCCGGACGATCTCTCTCTGTGCTGAGCTATGCCAGTTTGGGGGAAAGGCTGATGTGGATAAAGTGAAATTATTCATATCCATTTCAGTGTGTCTGTTCTTGGTTTTGTGCTCATGTGGTGTGCTGCAACTCTTTACCTACACTCTAGACTTCTCATAATGGTATTTTGGTGCATATATTATTGTTTGCTATTTCTCTGGGGGAAATAAACTCTCGGACTTCCTATTCTTCCATCTTGTGGGCATCACTCTTTCAAAGTGTGTTTTTTAATGTTATGAAAGTACACAGAGATGACAGAAACTATAAATCTATTTATACAGAGGAAACCACAGTTAAGAAAATTAATCCTCAGCAATGAAACATCAATTTCTGTTCTTACACTTATTAAGTAGTGCCTTACTATTTTCTGTTATTCTGAGCTTAATAATTCCCGGTGAAGTACAGTTCGAGCTCAGATCCCAAAACTTGTTCATTAAAATCGGTTGTATAAAAGACAATGATGTTCCCTTATATAATGGGAACAGGCATTATTTCATTTTTGGCTATTAATCTGACTCTAAAACATGAAATTCATCTGTCATTCTTACTTTTCTGCTTTAATCATATCAATTTGCCAAAGTACTAAATGTTTATGTCTGTGTATCCCTGTGTATACAGAATAAATGGCCTCCAATTAATGTAATAATATGTTTCAGAAAAGCTATCAGTATCCATAAGATTGAGCTTAGGCTGGAAGCTTATCCGTCCAAATGATTGCTGTTAAAAGAAGACAGGAGCTGAATGTCCTTGCATTTGGCTGACTTAAGAAAGAAGGATGCCAAACAAATGAACTATATAACACAGTTGAATTTTTGCAAATTCCTGAGAACTGTGGCAAAATGTTTTCCTTTCATAACCTTTGAACAGCTAAGATCATAAATAAGAACTTAGATGTTTGTTTTTTTACCAATTTTCCTTTTACACTACACACAATAGAATGTGGTAGCAATTGGTACATTATATCTGCCAGAACTGTTGCTAACCAGTATTAGTGAGGGATCGGGCATCAGCCACCATGTTCATTTGCTTTAGCCTTAGAAATACCAAGAACTGGCCTGGTGTGGTGGCTCACACCTGTAATCCCAGCACTTTGGGAGGCCAAGGTGGGTGGATCATCTGAGGTCAGGAGTTCAAGACCAGCCTGGGCAACATGGTGAAACCACATCTCTACTAAAAATACAAAAATTAGCTGGGCACAGAGGCATGTGCCTGTAATCCCAGCTACTCAGGAAGCTTGAGCCAGGAGAATCGCTTGAGCCCTGGAGGCGGAGGTTGCAGTGAGCACTCCAGCCTGGTTGACAAAGAGAGACTCCATCTCGAAAAACAAACAAGCAAACAAAAAAAACGAAAGAAACCCAAGAACTTACACTTGAGGAAGGAAGTTAATATTTAGAGAGATCATAATTTAGAGCTAGTATGTTTTCTTAGAATTAGGTCACAGTTGGATTGAGAGAAAAATACCTTTTTATTCTCATGTTTCTTCTCTAGGCTTTTTTCTATTCTAAATTCTCATTTTGTAATTTTGAAAGACAGGGTAAGAATTGTAAAAATGTGAAGAAGAAAATGATTGAATTTCAATGATGTAGAGCATTATTTTCATATCATTTAACCTCTTATTCTATAACAATGCACAAGTGTTTTTGTAATAAAGGTATTCTAAAATATTCCTTGCTGATTTTTTTTGTTTGTTTGTTTTAGTTTTTGTTTGTACAAGGCCCTTGGCACAACTCAAAATTCAATTAGCATTATTAAGACACATATTTTGTATATGTTATTTCATTCAAATCATGGGAATGACTGTAAATGCTATTTAAAAGATTTGTTTCTGCCTTCCACAAATATTTATGGAGGGTTCACTTTGCTTAGGAGTGTGCTAGTTACTGGGAATACATGGATAAATGAGGCAGCTCCTGTCTTTAAAGAATGTATGGGCTAGTCCTGGGTAAAAAGATAAGCAACAATTTTCAGTATAATGTGAAAAATTATACTAAAATAAAATGTTTTTATTTTAAATGAATGCTCTCTGGTATATAAATAGAAAAGAACATATAAAGGAGATCTTACCGAAGTAGCCTTCTTTAAAATGGAATGACCTCTCACACGCTTTAGTGCAGAAATGAACACTTTCTCAAATTCTCAAGCTTAACAATTTCTAAATTTTTTTCAGAGTTCTGGCTCTTGTGTCAGGTCCTTCTGATTTGCCCCTCCAATTTTGTTATTATTCTATGGCACTGCTGTCTCAGCTATATCACCTGGGTTAATTGCCACTATTTTGGGCACATCCATACCCAGAGACCACCTCTCTGAATTTTGGAAAGAGACGCTACTTTCTCTCTGACTGCTTTATCCTAATATGTAGAAAAGTCCCTTTTCCTTAATTCTTCATGACATAGAGAATATTTATCAAGATTTTACTGAAGGCTTGACCACGCTAGAAGAAAATAGAGCATAGAAAAGAATTCACAATTATTACATAGTTGCAGCCCTATACTGCAGAGTTTTTATCAGCCCCACTTCTTCCTGTTTACATCTAGGTTGCCTCCACCAATGTGAGAACCCATGTCTCACTGAATCTACGCCAAATGTCCAAAACATTTAGAAAAAATGGAAGATGTTCATACTTCTCAGCTGTGGTGCACCTCTTGAGGCTCTTGAGGAAATTTCTTCCCCAGGATTGACAATTTATCCAGTATAATTGACTGTGGAAATATTCATGAGGGAAACTTCTACTCCCATCCATAACACACATATCCAAACAATCCCAGTATTGTGAAATCAGTATATTTTCAGAATTTTGAATTATATAATGTTAGATAGTATCATGTTGAGTCAAAAATTGTCCAGGTCAGGTTGTGGTGTAACAGTCACTGCATTTATTTTCTACTTTTTTCCGGTTTTAAAAAACTGAACTTAGGGTCTAATATCAGCAAATTTCTTCCTGTTTTCTGTATGTAAAACTCACAGAACAACATAAGAATTCACCAAATAACTCTCTGAAGATTCTTCAGGGGTCCTTTAATAAACTGACCATCCAAATGATGATCAGTGTCTCATCAGTTTACCAGCCTAACTGTATCCTGGATGTCCTGGGTATAATACATAGGATATATCCCTTTATGATAGTATAAGTATAGTATAAGAATATTTTGTGGGTAAGTTAATGTATAATCAATTATTTATGCATTTACACAACCAATAAATATATATTGGACAACTGTACCTGGAACAGTTATTGGTCTAGGAAATAGCATGGTAAACAAATTGAAGTGCCTACCCTCATGGAACTTACCTTCTAACAGAGAAGACTGATAAAGTAAAAGACAAATAAAATATATAATATATAAGCTGAGATTAGTAAGTACTACAAAAGAAGTAGCAGACAAAGAAAGACTAACTTGTGCTTTTATTTAATATATGGTGATTAGAAGGCATTTCTGGAAAAGATCCAAGTGGAGATCAGATTAAAGTTATGTGAGTATCTGGGGAAAGAGTACAGGAGCCTGAAGGGCAGAAAGGACAACTTTATGGTGTGGTGTGCTCTAAGGAGCAGCAAGAAGTTTAGCATAGCTGTACTAGAATGAATGAGGATGAATGTTAGGAAATAACAGAGAAAGCCAAGGACTGAGTCATATAGGAACATACAAGCCATGAAGAAGATTTTAAATTTCCCTCTCAATTTTGGGAAAAGTTAGAATTAGGCAGCAATGAAATATATATGTATACAAACGCGCGTGCGCACGCGCGCACACACACACGTATATATATGTGGAAGTGAATGAATCTGTCTTTCAATGAGTATCTCGTTAGAGTAGGGGTACAGAAAAATATTTCTACATTTTTTATTGACTGTGTTTTTTGAAGTAAATATTAAGTGAATAATCAATGAAATAAAAACCTGAGGAAGTAGGGTCAGTAACTGATATCTGGCCAGTTCCAAAGTAAACCTTATAACTTATATATCTTATAACTACATATCTATTAAGCCATTACTAAGATGACCTTGATAGAATTTAGATTACTATCATAGACTTCTAGCTGGTCTCCCTGCTTCGACTCTGGACTCCTCCATTCTTCACACAGCAGTCCAAGGGATCCTTTCATAATCTAAATCAGTCTGTGTCACGCCTGTGCTCAACACCACCCAATGGCTTCTTATGTTGGAGTCTACTCATATTCCTCCAATGCATAGTTACTATTCTTTTTAGGAAATTGCACCCCTGATGTATTCACAAATGACTACAATAAAAACTACGTTTTCTACTTTATCTCAGAGCTAGAGTTAGCCATAAGATTAAATTCTATTTAATGTAATGTAAACAGAAGCACTAGAATATATATATCTATAACATATATAAAAATGTATATAACATATATATTGCATACATATATTACATATATAACATACATAACATATATTAAATATATGTAATATATGTAATATATACACATATAGAATATATATAAAAATATATTCTCTCTCTCTCTCCCCCCCTCCCTCTCTCTCTGTCTCTTTCCAGAAAAGATAAAGATTCATTCACTTTGATATAAAGACATCAAGATGTAGGCATCCTGTTCAAACTCAAAAAATTGTCAGGGACTTAAGCCCCTCTCTCTTGCTGTTCAATCATACTCAGACTATGACTTCTGCCTCAGGGACTGAAATGGCTGAATGAGCTCCAGTCATCAACTCTGTATTTCAACAACCATAAAATACAAAGGAGCAAAGAAAATACCTCTATCTAAAAAGTTATGTCCCAGAAAGTTAAGATACTTTGATTCCATTCCATTGAATAGAATTTCATTTCATCTCATGGTTACCTCTAGATCTGAGATAAAGAAGAAAATGTAATTTTTATTCTAGTCATTCATGAATACATCAGGGGTCCAATTACTCCCCCAAAATAGTAAGTAGGCATTGGAGGAATATCAATAAGCTTTGACATAAGAAGCCATTGGATGGTGTTGAGCAGAAGCATGACACAAATTGATTTAGGTTATGAAAGGATCCCTTGGACTGCTGTGTGAAGAATGGAGGAGTCTAGAGTCAAAGCAGGGAGACAAGTTAAAAGTATATGATGGTATTCTAAATTCTATTAAGGTCATCTTGGTAATGGCTTGATAGATTTGTAGTTATAAAGTTTATCTTGGAACTAGCTAAATATCAGTTACAGACATTACTTCCTCACGTGTTTATTTCCTTGATCGTTTGCTTAATACTTAAACTTCAAAAAACACAGTCAATAAAACACATAGAAATATTTTTCTGTACCCATACTCCAATGAGATGCTCATCAAATCTTGTTGAAAAAAAATCTGTAGTATATTAAATGCAAAATGTGCAAAATTTATGACAAAACAAATTAATACATGTTTAGTATATTGGCAGTTGATAGACAAATCATTGAAATCAATGTTTTCCACTGCAGAGAAAAATCTCGTGACAAAATATTTCTTCATCATTCTATTGCCAGCCCGGATGAACTAGACTTTCAAATATAATTTCCACTTAATACAAATATTTCTCCAGTGAGAAGTCAGACTATGAGAGAGAGAAAGAAAGACACACAGAGAGAGACTGAGGGAGGAAATGGAAGGAAGGGAGGGAAGGGAGGGAGGGGGGAAGGGAGGGAGAGGAAAAGGTTAGCATACATTACCAAAATACTAAGTGCGAGTCAGTTTTAATGAATCATAAATCATTGATTTAGTTGAATTTGTTCCTTCCTTTGAAATTAGTTTTGGAAGAGAGAAAAAGATTATCTTACTTGAAGGAAGGAAGGAAGGAAGGAAGGAAGGAAGGAAGGAAGGAAGGAAGGAAGGAAGGAAGGAAGGAAGGAAGGAAGGAAGGAAAGGAAGGAAGGAAGGAAGGAAGGAAGGAAGGAAGGAAGGAAGGAAGGAAGGAACGAAGGAAGGAAGGAAGGAAGGAAGGGAAGGAGGGAGGGAGGGAGGGAGGGAAGGAGGGAAGGAAGGAAGGAAGGGAAAGGAGAGAGAAAGAAGAAAGGAAAAGTGACAGTCATCCTTATGAAGGGCCATGGCTAAAAGTAACAGGAAAGATAACCTTGAAAAAGTAAGAGTTGTGACTGCTTCACTCTAATTTTTCATATTAATCACTTCTACCAAATGTTCTCATTAATGTGCAGACTTTTTTCTTCAAAGAAAAAAATTAAGCTTGTTTTCTGAACAGGGGTATCTTCCAACCTGACTAAGAAAATCCAATTTGTGTTGTGCATACTTGAAGGCAAAGTAGAGGGACAGAAATATGTAAGTAAGAAAGGAAGCCAGGGAAGAAGTCATTACCTTTTCATCAGCTAAAGAGCATTAAATTTGATTTCCAAAATGACTTGATGTGTTTGGTATCTTGATATTAAGGTCAGCTATCTGTGTAGTAGTCTGATAAGGTGTATTAGGAAAATTCCATTAGTTATAAATATTTTCTCCACTCCTTCAGTGAAATTATTCATTTGGGAAAATACCATTTAGAGGGTCATGGGCACATAAAGGGAAGAACTAAAAATGTCAATTTTCTAAGGGGAAATATGGTGGATAATGAGGTATTTGCATAAATATATACCCTATGAGGAATAAGGTTTCAATATTTCTATATTTAATTTTATTGTGCCTCAAAGTTTAGCCGAATTATATCAGTAATAAGTCCCTCAGTAAGCAAAATATGCCCAAATTAACAACAAGTTTACAACATCAAGTTGAATCTACAAGGGCTTCATAAATTTAGTTTATCTAGAGTAGGCCAATCCTCATAGTATAAGAAAGGTTAGGAACTGAAAGGTAATCGATTCTTCAGAAGTTTTTGATAAGGTACTTCATGGGTTGTCAGTGAATGAGGCTTCCCCAAAGTTTCATTTCCTCCATATTCTGCTGTAGATGTTTAGATATAATTCAAAGCACACTCTAGTTTACGAAGACAAGTGATGGTGGAAGTCAACACCTGCAGTTATAAATTGGAAAATATCAAAGTGCCTTTTTATGTAAAAAGCATATCTTCTTTCTAAAATTTAAAATTGACATCCAGCCTCCTAATTATGTCTCATGTAATGGTTAATCGAGGACAGAAAATATTTATGCTGTGAAAAATTGACCTTTAATTATTTAAAACATCTGATGCTTTAAAAACGTCTCTTTGGGAGAATACGAAATATCACAGGAATTGAAACTTCATAATCACAATGTTTACCAAGGAAAAGGTTAGCATATGTTACCAAAATGCTAAGTGGGAGTCAGTTTTAATGAATTATAAATGATTGATTTAGTTGAATTCGTTCCTTCCTTTGAAATTAGTTTTGGAAGAGAGAAAAAGATTATCTTGCTTAAATGTTACATCTAGTCATCCCACCCCATGGTACCAGTCTCAAGAGTGAGAAATAACTCCTGATTTGATTTCTCTTCATATAATCATGGAGTGAAAATTTAATTAAACCTAAGAGGAAAGGGCAGAAACCCAGTAAACAAATAATACTTTTAACTAGTGAATAAGTTAATGGAGGGCATTTTTTAGGGGAAGAGAGAGCGCAGCGGAAGTACAGAGATGAGAAATACATGGCAAAATTAAGGAATGTAAAACACTGTGGCACAGGTTATTAAAATAGAACATAGGGGCGCGGGACTAGGAGTAAGATTTGGTTGATGAAGGGGTAAAATTAAACTTAAGTCATATCGTGAAGAATTTTGAATAAAATCTAGATAAGCTTATGCTTTCCTCTGCAATAATTAAGAGTCTATAGATAAAACACAACTTTTTAAAAAGTACTTTATTAGTCCATTCTCACACTGCTAATAAAGACATACCTGAGATTGGGTAATTTATAAAGACAAGAGGTTTAGTTGACTCACAGTTCAGCATGACTGGGGAGGCCTGAGGAAACTTACACGCGTGGTGGAAGGGGAAGCAAACACATCCTTCTTCACAGGGCAGCAGCAAGGAGAAGTGCCGAGCAAAAGGGAGAAAAACCCCTTATAAAACCATCATATCGTGTGCGAATTCACCCACTATCATGAAAACAGCATGAGGGTAACCACCCCTATGATTCAATCACCTCCCACCAGGTCCCTCCCATGACACCTGGGAATTATGGGAACTACAATTCAAAATGAGATTTGGATGGGGACACAGCCAAACCTTATCAAGTAAATTGATGGACTTGGAATAGCCAAAGTAATGGTGGCCACCTCAATTAAAATCTCCCAACAGACTCTTCAAAACAATACAACTAAACATGAACAACAGAGAAACTCACAAATCTCAAGTAAAAAACAGGGAACACCATTGCTTCAAATTACCTGTAAATAGAACTATAAACATCACTTTCATAGAGTTGTTTGCTGAGCTCCCACTGACCTTTGCAGAGAGTAAGGCGTAGGCATCTTGAAAAACCAAGTGGAAGATAGCAGAAGCAAAAGGAGGGCCTATGACTGAACTAACATCATCACTAGAAAAAAGAAAGTCTATATTAAGTGTTAAAATACTGAAAAAGAACCTTGTATATCAGTACATTGGCTACAGATAAGGGACCTAAAAAGGATACAGTCTTGGAAATCTATTTCTTCTGGGAAGAATAAGGGAAGAAAGAAGAGAGAGTCAGACTTTGAAAATTGTGCAGTAAAGAGACAAACAGAGCAAGTAGGGACAAGTAGGGACTTAAAATACTGAAAGACAAAAGAAAAGACAAAAATCACAGAGCAAAACCTGCCTGGATAACATAGCTAGACTCTGTCTCTACAAAAAAAAAAAAAAAAAAATTAAGTTAGCCAGGTGTTGGTGCTTGTAGTCCCAGCTTCTTGGGAGACTGAGTTAGTAGGACTGCTTGAGCCCAGGAGTTCAAGGCTATAGTGAGCTACAATTGTACCACTGCCCTCTAGCCTGTGCTATAGAGCAAGACCCTGTCTCAAGTAAATAAATAAAATAACAGAGCACAAAACATAAAACCTGTTCTCTAAGTGCCATCAGTTAAAGAAATTGTACTTTCCCACCATGACAAGAGTGGAGTAGGCCTTCTTTAACTAAGAATGTTTTAAATCACCCTAAATCAAGAGTACTGTCCATGAAATTTATTGCAAAATAAATTTTGACTTCCAGAAAGACACCATCAGAGAAAACTAAAAATAAGAATCAAACTATTTTAGCTAATGAAAACTTCTCCCTCCCACACACACAGATAAATGTAACCAATATTGTGAAATAAATTAAATATTCTCAAACATTTGCTAATATTAAAAAAAAACCAATAATCTTAGGTTCATAATTTTAGAAAGGACAGAAAGGTACCCAAACCATCAAGAAATAAAATGGTATTTGATTGACTTTAGGAAAGATATAGAAGAAAAGGAGAAAATTGTATAATAATAAGACTAAATTACAAGATGCCTGAGAAACAAAAGTAGGAAAACATCAAAGAGAATAAAAATTGAGATGGGAAAGAAGTAAACTGGGCCAGAGAAACAGTAGTTGAAATATGCAAGCAAAGAAAATTCACATAAGCATAATTTGAATTTACCGAAGAAGAAAAATAAAACACAGAAACAAAACTAGTATTTTTATATATAAGACAGGAACAATTTCCAGAAATAAAAGTGACATTAATCAGTAGGACTTCCCAATTACCAGTCGAGATCGATTCAGAAAAATCAAATCATAGACATATTTTTATAAAACTATTAAACTTTAAAAATAAAAAAAATTACCAAGCCCCTCCATGCCTCAGCTTAAATAAACAAGCAAACAAATAAATACATTTCATGAAAATTAGACTATCGACCTTCTCAAAAGCAGCATATAAATGAAGACAACAATCAAACAAGGCCTAAATAAGTAAAGAGGTATACCGTGTTCATTGTTTTGAAACCTCCTCATAGTAAAAAAAAAAAAAAAAAAAAAAAAAAGTTAATTCTCCTCAAACTGATCTGTAGGTATAATGTGATTCCCATAAGAAACCCCAGGTAAACTTTTTGTTGACATAAACATATTCTAAAATTCATATGGAAAGGCATTGGAGCTGAAATAGACAAAAGAATTTTGGAAAAATAAAGAATAAAGTGGAAGGAGTGATCCTGTTTGATACTAAGGCTTTCTGTATAGGTAGAGTAACCAAGATTGTGTGGTATTGGTGGAGTTGGCAGAGGAAAATACATACTTTGAAAACTAATTAGTGACAAAGACATAAAAACAATGGAGGAAAATAGATGTTTTAACAAATGGTGCTGGGGCAATTGAACACTGTAGAAAAAAAAAAAAAACTAAAACAAAATCTCAATCTAAATCCCACTCCTTTTACAAAATTTAACCTAAGTGGTTTATGAACTTAAATGTAAAAAGTAACACCACAGAATTTTACTAAAAGCATAAGAGAAAATCTTTGGGATGTGGAGCTAAGTGAAAGTTATTTGAATTGACACCAAAAGCATATTTCATAAAAGTAAAAATTGATAAAAATAGATCTCATCAAAGTTGTAAACCTTGCTAAACAAAAAAGTTTTACTGTACAAAATGTATTGCTCTATCCTGTGAAGAGGATAAAATGACAAGCTATGGATTGTGGGAAAAGATTTGCAAACCACGTATCTAAAAAATAACTTGTTTTTAGAATATATAAAATAAAATTATCAAATCTAACTATAAAAGTAAGAAACCCAAATAGAAAATTGACAAGAGACATGAACATACATTTCACAGCAGAGGATATACAGGTGGCAGATAAGCACATGAGATGTTCAGTATTATTCACCATTAGGGAAATGCAAATTAAAACCATACTGAGCTAGCCCTGCACACATATCAGAAAGGCTGAAATTAAAAAAAAATAGTTATAATACCAAATGCTGACAACGATGCAAAGAAACTGGATCACTCATTAAACAGATTTATTTGTTGCCATGGGTAAGGAGACAGGGAGAAATCTAGTTTATTGTGATTGTAAAAAGGTAGCATGGGGGATGCAGTTTCTTTTCAGTTGCTTGACTTTAATGACAATCATACAATATATGTGATAACATTTCATAGAAATAAACACACACACACACACACACACACACACACACTCTGCATTACTCAGGGTTCATCAGAGAAACAGAATCAATTGAATTAAATACACACACACCCCTATAGAAGGGGATTTATTATGAGAATTGGCTCCCATGATGGTGAGAACTGAGAAGTTCCATTAAATACCATCTGCAAGCTGGAGAACCAGGAAAGCTGGTGGTGTAATTCAGTCTGAGCCAAAAGGGCTAAGAACTAGAAGACCCAATGATATAGCTTCCAGTCCAAAGCTGTAGGCCTGAGAGCCAGGGTAGGGAGCTGCAGGTGTGAATCCTGGAGTCTGAAGGCTTGTGAACCAGGAGTTCCAATGTGTGAGAGCAGGGGAAAATGGATGCACCAGCTCAAGAGGAGAAAGTGAATTTGCCCTCACATCACCTTTTCATTCTGTCTGGTCCTAACACTTTTAGATGACACCTCCCACATTGGTGAGGGTGGATCCGCTTTACTCATCTACTGATTCAAATGCTAATCTCTCCAGGAAATACCCTCTCAGACATACCCAGGAATAATGTTTTACCAGTTATCTGGGCATCCCTCAGCCCAGTCAAATGGACATATAAAATTAACCATTTTACACACACACACACACACACACACACACAAATGTATGCAAAACTGGTAAAATCTGAATACGGTTAATAGATTCTGTTAATGTTAATTTCCTGGTTGTGCTATTGTAATACAGTTGAGTAAATTGTTAGCATTGAGGGAAGCTAAATGACGGATACACTGGATTTCCATATTATTTGTTACAAGTGCATGTGAATCTACAATTATCTCCTAATCAGAAGTTTAAATATTACATCTCAAATCTGTGAAATGCATTTAAAGCAATAACCAGTAGAAAATGTATAACTTTTATATGCTTATACAGTCATGCTCTGTATAATGACATGTTTGTCAACTTCAGAGAGCATATATAGCAGTGGTCCCATACGATTATAATATTGTATTTTTTACTGTGCTTTTTCTATGTCTAGAAACACAAATACTTATCATTGTGTTACAATTGTCTACAGTATTCAGTACAGAAACATGCTGTTCAGGTTTGTAGCCTAGAAGCAATAGGCTATACCATATAGCCTAGGTGTGTGGTAGGCTATACCATGTCGGTTTGTGTAAGTAAACTCTGTATGGTTTGCACAATGACAGAATCACCTAGCAACTCATTTCCCTCCCTCCCTCCCTTCCTTCCTTCCCTCTTTCTCTTCTTTCTTTTCTTTTCCTTTCTTTCTTTCTTCTTTCTTTCTTTCTTTTCTTTCCTTCTTCTTTCTTTCTTTTCTCTTTCATTTTCTTTCTTCTTTCTTTCTCTTTCTTTCTATCTTCTTTCTTTCTCTCTCCTTTCCTTCATTTATTCCTTCTTCCCTCCCTCCCTCACTCCCTCTCTCTTTTTCTTTTTCTCCTTCTTTCTTTCTCTCTCTTTTCTTCTCTCTCTTCTTTCCTTCTTCTTTCTTTCTCTCTTCCTTTCTTTCTTTCTCTTCTTTCTTTTCTTTCTTTCTCCCTTCCTCACTCCCTCCCTTCCTCTCTCCCTCCCTCTTTGTCTTTCTTTCTTTCTTTCTTTCTTTCTTTCTTTCTTTCTTTCTTTCT
>NW_022164019.1:0-2409 GCF_008728515.1 Papio anubis
GAGTGTTGATTTCCTTTTTCCAAGGGCCAAAGCCTTTCGAAGCAAGTGTAAAAACTCAGGCTGACTTTCGGATCTGAAGAAATCTCAAGAATGTTTGTGTGGACAGCCAAGCTCTAAGAATCCAGCTCACTTGGGCTCCAAGCTCTCTGGGGCTTCACCCAGTGACAATGGCCGGAAGGACAGGACACAGTGAAATGGCACCAGTGAGTCAGAGGCCAAAGGAGGATTTCTGGCCCGAGGGCGCAGGATGTGCTTTGTCATAGTGAGGTTGGGGTAGCGGAGCGGAGGCAAGGACACTCTGGGAATAAGTGGCAGAGAAAAAGGCGCGCTAGGAAGGATCCAAAGCCTTCAGACTTCTCCTTCCTTTCCTTCCAGTTGGATTGGAGGGGACCAGCATGGTCCGTGGGGTGCAGAGAATGGGGTCGCTGCAAAGGGGCGTTGCGCGCCCCACACAAGGCTTCTGGCACCCTTCTCCCAGCTACTCCTGATGAGTTCAAACTAGGAGGAGACTAAGACTTGTCCTTTGCAATGTAGACTCCGTATCTCGCACTCCGGCTGGTTTACTAAATCCATCTTAGTAAAACACAAAAACCAAGAACCGAATTCTGCGTGTGACATTTCTGACCGCTAGAAGGTCCTCCCCCTCCCCATTCCTCGCGTGCTCTCTTCTTGCCCCGCCCCCTCCACTTTGTCTCCACTTTCCCATCCCTGTCCATCTCTGGACCCCACTCCTGAGTATCTCCCGCTTTCTTCAGAGGACTTCCCCTCATGGAGTACAGACTCCTCCACTTCCAGGGAAAAGAGACAAAGGCCACTGAGAGGGACCTGAGACATTCCTGTTACTCCGCCCCTGAGTCAGCACATCCCACAACGCTCCTTCAGGCTGTATGAGTGTGTGCCTGTGTGTGTGTGCCCGTGTGTGTGAATCTGTGTCTAAATATGTGTGTGAATGTGTGTGCGACTGTGTGTGCCTGTGTGTATGAGTTAGCGTGTGTGTCTGTGAGAGAGTGTGTACGTGTGTGTGTGTGTGTGTGTGTGTGTGAATGGGAGTCAAAGTGCTAAACTTGGCATCCAGGAAACCTCCCCACCTTGGCACTGCACGCAGGAGTCAGTGTTATGTGCACCTGTGCTTTTATTTCAGGAGCTGGGACAATTACATTAATCAGATGTGCAGAGAGCCAAGGCCCCCACACTGGAAAGCATTAGAGAGGAGGGTGAGATTGGAGGGGCCCCTGACTCCAAGTCTCCTGATCCCTCTTACACACAAGGATCTTGAAAAAAAAGTGCAGGACACTCCATTCTCTCCTGGGACCGACAGGGAAGCCAGAGCCACCGTGCATGTCAAATTCCATCAAAGAAAAAAAATTATAGCAAAATTTCCATGTCACACTTTTAAGCCTGCACAATGGCTCAAATAGAACCAATATCAAATAAATAAAAAAAAAAATAAATTCCTAGCTCAGGTGAGATCACTGAAGTTGGCTGTCAGGTGTTAAGGAAACTGCAGGCATAAAGAAGGTCACCTCTAGCCCAATCGCCCCTGCATCTTAGGGCCCCTGGAAAGGACCCTCTCCATTCAATAGTGCAGGGTGTGGATATTTTGGGGGAGAAATGTAGACTGTCCTTAGACCCCTGGGGTTTGTACATCCACTGTCTGACTTTTTAGGTGTTGACTTCATTTTTGAACAAATTACAGTTACATAATTTGCTTTAACTTTAAGTGTAAAACAAGAAAATATTCCTGAAACAGGAAGCAAGGGCCAGGTGACCTGCACTGTTACCCCTCTCTGTGGCTCCCTGATGCAATAAAATTGTGAGCCAACAAATCCATGGCTAGGTAAACAGTCAACTCCATTTCAGCAAATGTTTCAGCGGTTCCTTCTTGCCTAGCAATGTTCTATCTTTACCACCGCTTTAATATTTTAAGTCTATCTTTTCCTAACTGTTGGTTTTTAAATAATTCATGTATATTTATTAATTAGGTTTATTGCAGTAAGCTACCTGGAATCAATTGTGGAATGAAGATCGGTAAATAAATGTGTGGTTCTCTATTAAATAACTGCTAAGACCATCTGAAAAATGTATTAACCCCAAATCCAATCACTTCACGCTCCTCTACTGCTTCCTCCCCAGAGCCATCCTCTGTAGGATAGTAAACCAGAAGGGCCTTCCAGCTGGGCTGCCTGTGGCCTCTCACACCGCTGTCCATCACCCACACAACAGGCAGAGTGAACCTTTCAAATGGGAATTAGAGCACATCCTCAACACCACTTCCCAGAGACACTCCAGCCTCTTCCCTTCCTCTCACCATTTCCTATCAGCCCCTCATCACAGGGCCCTTCTGGCCATTCTGGCCTCATCCCACCAGCCTCAGCCCAGCTCACTCATCTCCACTCGCACCAGTCTCTT
>NW_022164020.1:0-2408 GCF_008728515.1 Papio anubis
TTTGGAGAGACTATATACTTATGTAGGCATACCTCAGGGACATTTCAGGTTCTGCTTCAGACCACCACAATAAAGTGGATTTCATAATAAAATGAGTTGCATGAATTTTTTTGGTTTCCCAATGCATATAAAAGTTATGTTGGCTGGGTTTGGTGGCTTACACTAATAATTGCAGCACTGTAGGAGGCTGAGGTGGGAGGGTTGCTTGAGCCTCGGAGTTTGAGATCAGCCTGGGCAAGATGGCAAGACTATATCTCTACAATAAATTTTTTAAAAATTAGTTGAGTGTTAGTATATTTCTACAAAAAGTATTTCAAAAATTAGACATGTGCCTATATTCCCAGATATTTGGGAGGCTGAGAAATGAAGATACCTTGAGCCTAGGAGTTTGGGGTGGCAGTGAGCTATGATTGCACCACTGAACTCCAGCCTGGGTGATGAAGTGAGACCTTGTCTCTTAAAAAAAAGTTACACTATACTGTGGTCTATTAAGTGTGCAATTGCATTATGTCAGAACACACACACACACACAATGTACATACCTTAATTCAAAAATACTATATTGCTAAAAATGCTAATGATCTTGGGAGGCTGAGGCAGGTGGATGACGAGGTCAGAAGATCGAGACCATCCTGACCAACATGGTGAAATCCCGTCTCTACTAAAATACAAAAAAATTAGCCGGGCACGTTGGCGCGTGCCTGTAGTCCCAGCTACTTGGGAGGCTGAGGCAGGGGAATCGCTTGAACGTGGGAGGTGGAGGTTGTAGTGAGCTGATTGTGCCACTGCACTCTAGCCTTGTGACACAGCAAGACTCCGTCTCAAAAAAAAAACAAGAACAAGAACAAAAACAAAACAACAAATGCTAATGATCATTTGAGCCTTCAGCAAGTCATAACCTTTTTTACTGGTGGAGGGTCTTGGCTGCTGACTGGTCAGGGTGGTGGTTGTTAAAGATTGGGGTAGCTGTAGGAGTTTCTAAAAATAAGACAACCATGAAGTTTGCTGCATCAATTGACTTCCTTTCACGCAAGATTTCTCTGTAGCATGTAATGCTATTTGATAATGTTTTTACCCACAGTAGAACTTCTTTCAATCCTCTCAAAGCCTTACATGCTTTATCAAGTAAGTTTATGTGATATTCTAAATCCTGTGTGGTTATTTCAACAATGTTCATACCATTTTCACCCAGTAGATTCTCACTCAAGAAATCACCTTCTTTGCTCACCTATAAGGAGCAACTTCACATCCATTAAGGTTTTATCATAAGACTGAAATAATTCAGTCATATCTTCAGGCTCCACTTCTAATTCTAGTTCTCTTACTGTTTCCACCATATCTGCAGTTATTCTCTCTGCTGAAGTCTTGAACCCGTCAAAATCATCCATGAGGGTTGGAATCAACTTCCAAATTCCTGTTCATGTTGATATTTTGATCTCCCATGAATCACAGATGTTCTTAATGTCATCTAGAATGGTAAATCCAGAAGGTTTTCAATTTATTTTGCTTAGGTTTTTCTGGGGAACCATTATATATGAAAGCTATAACCTTATGAAATATATTTCTGAAGTAATAAGTTATGAAAGTTGAAATTACTCCTTGATCCATGGACTGCAAAATGAGTATTGGGTTAGCAGGCATGAAAACAACATTAACCTCCATGTGTATCCCCATTAGAGTTCTTGGGTGATCTGCATTGCCAATGAGCAGTGATATTTTGAAAGGAATCTTTTTTTTCTGAGTAGTAGATCTCAACAGTAGGCTTAAATATTCAGTAAACCACGCTGTAAACAGATGTGTTGTCATCCAGCTTTGTTCTTCCATTTATAGAGCACAGGCAGAGTAAATTTAACATAATTCTTATGGACCCTAGGATTTTCAGATTGGTAAATGGGCATTGGCTTAAACTTAAAGTCACCAGCTGCATTAACCCCTCCCAAGAGAGTCAGCCTGTCCTTTGAAGTGTTGAAGCCAGGCATTGACTTCTCTCTAGCTGTGAAAGTTCTAGATGTGTGATTCTCCCTTTCACTTGAACACTCAGAGGCCATTTTAGGGTTATTAATTGGTCTAATTTCAATGTTGTCTCAGGGAATAGGGAAGCCCAAGGAAAGAGAGAGAGAGAGAGAGACAGGGGAACAGCTGGTCAATGGTGCAGCCTGAACGCATGCAATATTTACTCTCTTACACTGGTTTGGTTTGTGGTGTCCCAAAACAATTACAATAGTAACAACAAAGATCACTGACCACAGATCATTACAACAGATATAATAATAAGGAAGAATTGGAAATATTGCGAGATTTACCAAAAGATAACACAAAGAAACAAAGTGAGCATTTAGTATTTGTGAGTTTTTCTTAGACAGTGTAGAAGTCAGAGCACAAAGCTCGTCACTTGTAACATGATACTG
>NW_022164021.1:0-2407 GCF_008728515.1 Papio anubis
AAAGAAAGGAAGGAAGAGAAAGAAAAAAAGTTGAATTGTGATCTGCAAACTCCATTGAAGAATCTGATGAAATGCATAACATATTTTAGGAAGATTTATATTCAAATTTTTTTTTTTTTAATTTACACGTTAGTTATCTAATTCAATTGGGTGGAGTATGTCTCCCCATGGCCACCTAAAATAAATGACATGCCTCTATAGTTTGGGGAAAAAATGTACACAGGTAGCAAACATTTGAACAATTTGTAAAGTCACTGGCTTTGCCCATGTAGAGGACATTTATTTTCTCTAGGCATTTCTGCTGAGTTTAACCCAAGTGCAAAGAATGACTTAATTTGCAACTAAAAGATGGAAAAAGCTTTAGTCAAAAAACCTCTCTATGTAGCAAAAACAAAACAAAACAAAACAAAATGTATTAAGAATATTAATATATCCTCTTCAGGGGCCCTCTAAAAATCTTTAGTAGTATTTTCCAATTGCTGTCAAATAATTATGAACCAGACTTTTTATTTAAGGGCTGTTCTTGGATATGATTATCACCAATCATTTTAAGAAGAGTCCCAGATTTGCCTGTCTCTTAGTACCTTTTTCCCTGAGTGGAGATTAAGGGCTGTATGGGGAAATAATATTGATTTATCCAAATGGATTTGTTTTGCAAGGTGAAAATAATCCTGTAATATCACTGTGTAAATAGGGATGAGCAATTGACCATGTAATTAACTCCCCATTCTTTGTGCTACATCTAGTTTGTTACTTAGTGCATCTGTCAGTAAATCCGTATTATAACGCAGTACATTATATGATAAGCAAGGAATTTTTAGGATGATCCTTTAACAACTTTTTCAAATTCAAAAGATCATCAGGACATGAACATGATGGAAGAGGGCATCTCCATACCCAAGGTGCTAGGACACCATCACGCCACCTCTCAAACCATGTGGCAGCTCACTTCCTTCCCGGGCATTTCAATGACTTCTTTTTTTTTTTTTTGAGATGCAGTCTTGCTCTCATTGCCCAGGCTGAAGTGTAGTGGCACGATCTCAGCTCATTGCAACCTCCACCTCCCAGGTTCAAGTGATTCTCCTGCCTCAGCCTCCCAAGTAGCTGGGATTACAGGCACCCGCCATCACACATGGCTAATTTTTGTATTTTTAGTAGAGACAGGGTTCCACCATGTTGACCAGGCTGGTCTTTTGAACTCCTGACCTCGTGATCCATCCGCCTAAGCCTCCCAAAGTGCTGGAATTCCAGATGTGAGCCACCGCACCTGGCCAGTGACTTCTAACTATATCTGTCTTTGCTTCCTGGTCTGTCGCTCCACCAACATGAGTCCCTCTACCAAGATGAGTCAGTTATGGGCCAGCAAGACCCTTTGGATCCAGGGTAGAGGGGAAATCACAAAGCAGAAATGACTTCTGCTTTGAAGCTAGACAGATCTGAATTAAAATCTTATATTACTGTCTGCTAGCCACATGACCTTGGGCAATTGTAAGTATTCCCCCAAAGAAGAGTCTAGTTCCCCTAGTAGATTTGTGTTCCCTAATCCCACCGGAGAGGCCAGGTTCTCCTTTATTTGTAATGTGAACTTGAAGCACTTGGTTTAAGATGGCATCCTTCAGGTTTCCCCACTGATTATAAAGTTATTTTTTCACTGTAATAAATAGAGACTTGGTGAAGCGATACTTTGACACTATGTAAATATCTCATTCCTCCTTAAATGTTCAGCCTAGTTTTAGCATCTATTGTTACTTTGTAACTAAGCCAGTTATTACTCTGATGATTTTCTACCTTAATTCTCTCTCCGTTTGCTAGTGGCTTTCTACTATAAGAAAGAGTTTTTTTGTTTTTTTCTTTTTTTTTTTTTTTGAGACTGAGTCTCGCTCTGTCACCCAGGCTGGAGTGCATGGTGCCATCTTGGCTCATTGCAAGCTCCGCCTCCCAGGTTCACGCCATTCTCCTGCCTCAGCCTCCCAAGTAGCTGGGACTACAGGTGCCCACCACCACGCCTGGCTACATTTTTTGTGTTTTTAGTAAAGAAGGGGTTTCACCTTGTTAGCCAGGATGGCCTTGATCTCCTGACCTCATGATCTACCTGCCTCAGCTTCCCAAAGCTGGGACTACAGGCGTGAGCCACTGCGCCGGGCCAAGAAAGAGTTTTATCATCTTGTTTGTTTGTTTGCTCATATTTTTTGTTTTGGTTTGGTTTTTGAGACAGGGTCTCGCTCTGTCACCCATGCTGGAGTGCCATGTCACAATCATAGTTCACTGCAGTTTCAACATCCCAGGCTCAAGCAATCATCCCACATCAGCCTCCTGAGTAGCTGAGACTATAGGCGTGCACCACCATGCCTGCCTTTTTTTTTTTTTTTTTTGTAGAGATGGGGTTTCCCCATGTTGTCCAGGCTGG
>NW_022164022.1:0-2406 GCF_008728515.1 Papio anubis
CTCCGCCTCTCGGGTTTACGCCATTCTCCTGCCTCAGCCTCCCGAGTAGGTGGGACTACAGGCGCCCGCTACCTCGCCCGGCTAGTTTTTTGTGTTTTTTTAGTAGAGACGGGGTTTCACCGCGTTAGTCAGGATGGTCTCGATCTCCTGACCTCGTGATCCGCCCATCTCGGCCTCCCAAAGTGCTGGGATTACAGGCTTGAGCCACTGCGACCGGCTTAATTTTTTTATTTTTAGTAGAGATGGGGGTTCACCATGTTGGCCAGGATGGTCTCAATCTCCTGACCTCGTGATCCACCCGCCTCGGCCTCCCAAAGTGCTGGGATTACAGGCATGAGTCACCATGCCTGGCCTCTCTCTTTTCTTTCTTTCTCTCTCCCTCCCTCCCTCCCTTCCTCCCTTCCTTCCTTTCTTCCTTGCTTCCTCTCTCTCTCTCCTTCTCTCTTTCTTTCTCTCTTTGTTTTTTGTTTTTTGGTTTTTTTTGAGACGAAGTCTTGCTCTGTTGCCAGGCTGGTGTGCAGTAGAGCGAACTCAGCTCAGTGCAACCTCCTGCCTCAGCCTCCTGAGTAGCTGGGACTACAGGCGTGCACGCCCAGCTAATTTTTGTATTTTTAGTAGAGATGGGGTTTCAACATGTTGGCCAGGATGGTCTTGATCTCTTGACCTCGTGATCTGCCCGCCTCAGCCTCCCAAAGTGCTAGGATTAAATGTGTGAGCCACCGGGCCCAGCCCTCTTTCTCCTTCCTTCCTTCCTTCTTTCCTTCCTTCCTTGCTTCCTTTTCTCCTTCTTCTTCCCCTTCTTCTTCCCCTTCTTCTTCTTCTTCCTCTTCTTCCTCTTCTTCTTCTCCTCTCTCTCTCTCTGTTGCCCAAGCTGGAGTGCAGTAGTACAGTGACACAATTACAGCTCACTGCGGCCTTGACTTCCTGGCCTCAGGTGATCCTCCCACCTCAGACTCCCAAGCAGCTGGGATTACAGGGGTGCACCACCATCCCCAGCTAATTTCAGGTTGGTGCAAAAGTAATTGCAGTTTTTACCATTGACAGTAATGGCAAAAACTGCAATTGCTTTTGCACCAAGGTTTTTTTTTTTTGTTTTTTTTTGTTTTTTTTTTTGTGGAGATCAGGTTTCACCATGTTGCCCAGGCTAGTCTAAAATTCCTGGGCTGGAATGATCTGCCCACCTCGCCCTCCCAAAATACTCGGATTACAGGTGCAAGCCACCATGCCTGGCCATGTCACTAGCTTTCTTATTCCCTCTGAAATGGAAAATATGACACTTGCCTTCTCTACTTCAAAATAAATAATAAAAAGAAAGTGTTTGAAAACTATAAAGCATTGTACAAACATAAATTTCTTATTGAATGCAGGGTGAATAATAATTATCTATTTATAAAAGCAAATTTCTTTTCTTTTTTTTTTTTTTTTTGAGACGGAGTCTCACTCTGTCACCCAGGCTGGAGTGCAGTGGTGCAATCGATCTCAGCTCACTGCAACCTCCGCCTCCCGGGTTCAAGTGATTCTACTGCCTCAGCCTCCCGAGTAGCTAGGACTACAGGTACATGCCACCATGACCACCTAATTTTTGTATTTTTAGTAGAGACGGGGTTTCACCATATTGGCCAGGCTGGTCTCGAATTCCTGACCTCGTGATCCACCCGCCTCGGCCTCCCAAAAGTGCTGGGATTACGGGCGTGAGCCACCATGCCCGGCCGTGTAAAAGCAAATTTCTAGGAATTTCACTTTTCCTAGATTTTATTTGGTCTATTCAGAGTTACCGCACACACTTAAATATGCTAAAATCACATCACTTTCAAAATTATTATAATTCAGACTTTTCACTAATTCAGACAGACATTTTCCCAACCCACACAAATTTTTCAGATTTAATTTTATATCAAAAGATACAGGCCAGGCTCCAGAGGCTGAGGCAGGAGAATCACTTGAACCTGGAAGGCGGAGGTTGCAGTGAGCTAAGATTGCGCCATTGCATTCCAGCCTGGGTGACAAGAGCGAAACTCTGTCTCAAAAAATAAAACAAAAAACAAAAAAATTAGCTGGGTGCAGTGGCACACGCCTGTAGTCCTAGCTACTTCAGAGGCTGAGGTGGGAAGATCACTTGAGCCTGGGAGGCGGAGGCTGCAGTGAGCTGAGATCGCGCCACTGCACTCCAGCCTGGGCGACAGAGCGAGACTCCATCTCAAAAATAAAATAAAATAAAATAAGGAAAAGAAAATATTTTGGAGTGAATGCTGATGTGATGGGAGGAAAAAAATCATCTATCCGGGATGATGGTCAGGGAAGGTTTCAACTAGAGTAAATCTCGGTTTCTGGAGGAGATGCTGATGTAATTTGACCCATCGAGTACCTCCAGCTGGTTTTTTTTTTTTTTTTTTTTTTTTTTTTTTT
>NW_022164023.1:0-2406 GCF_008728515.1 Papio anubis
CTCCGCCTCTCGGGTTTACGCCATTCTCCTGCCTCAGCCTCCCGAGTAGGTGGGACTACAGGCGCCCGCTACCTCGCCCGGCTAGTTTTTTGTGTTTTTTTAGTAGAGACGGGGTTTCACCGCGTTAGTCAGGATGGTCTCGATCTCCTGACCTCGTGATCCGCCCATCTCGGCCTCCCAAAGTGCTGGGATTACAGGCTTGAGCCACTGCGACCGGCTTAATTTTTTTATTTTTAGTAGAGATGGGGGTTCACCATGTTGGCCAGGATGGTCTCAATCTCCTGACCTCGTGATCCACCCGCCTCGGCCTCCCAAAGTGCTGGGATTACAGGCATGAGTCACCATGCCTGGCCTCTCTCTTTTCTTTCTTTCTCTCTCCCTCCCTCCCTCCCTTCCTCCCTTCCTTCCTTTCTTCCTTGCTTCCTCTCTCTCTCTCCTTCTCTCTTTCTTTCTCTCTTTGTTTTTTGTTTTTTGGTTTTTTTTGAGACGAAGTCTTGCTCTGTTGCCAGGCTGGTGTGCAGTAGAGCGAACTCAGCTCAGTGCAACCTCCTGCCTCAGCCTCCTGAGTAGCTGGGACTACAGGCGTGCACGCCCAGCTAATTTTTGTATTTTTAGTAGAGATGGGGTTTCAACATGTTGGCCAGGATGGTCTTGATCTCTTGACCTCGTGATCTGCCCGCCTCAGCCTCCCAAAGTGCTAGGATTAAATGTGTGAGCCACCGGGCCCAGCCCTCTTTCTCCTTCCTTCCTTCCTTCTTTCCTTCCTTCCTTGCTTCCTTTTCTCCTTCTTCTTCCCCTTCTTCTTCCCCTTCTTCTTCTTCTTCCTCTTCTTCCTCTTCTTCTTCTCCTCTCTCTCTCTCTGTTGCCCAAGCTGGAGTGCAGTAGTACAGTGACACAATTACAGCTCACTGCGGCCTTGACTTCCTGGCCTCAGGTGATCCTCCCACCTCAGACTCCCAAGCAGCTGGGATTACAGGGGTGCACCACCATCCCCAGCTAATTTCAGGTTGGTGCAAAAGTAATTGCAGTTTTTACCATTGACAGTAATGGCAAAAACTGCAATTGCTTTTGCACCAAGGTTTTTTTTTTTTGTTTTTTTTTGTTTTTTTTTTTGTGGAGATCAGGTTTCACCATGTTGCCCAGGCTAGTCTAAAATTCCTGGGCTGGAATGATCTGCCCACCTCGCCCTCCCAAAATACTCGGATTACAGGTGCAAGCCACCATGCCTGGCCATGTCACTAGCTTTCTTATTCCCTCTGAAATGGAAAATATGACACTTGCCTTCTCTACTTCAAAATAAATAATAAAAAGAAAGTGTTTGAAAACTATAAAGCATTGTACAAACATAAATTTCTTATTGAATGCAGGGTGAATAATAATTATCTATTTATAAAAGCAAATTTCTTTTCTTTTTTTTTTTTTTTTTGAGACGGAGTCTCACTCTGTCACCCAGGCTGGAGGGCAGTGGTGCAATCGATCTCAGCTCACTGCAACCTCCGCCTCCCGGGTTCAAGTGATTCTACTGCCTCAGCCTCCCGAGTAGCTAGGACTACAGGTACATGCCACCATGACCACCTAATTTTTGTATTTTTAGTAGAGACGGGGTTTCACCATATTGGCCAGGCTGGTCTCGAATTCCTGACCTCGTGATCCACCCGCCTCGGCCTCCCAAAAGTGCTGGGATTACGGGCGTGAGCCACCATGCCCGGCCGTGTAAAAGCAAATTTCTAGGAATTTCACTTTTCCTAGATTTTATTTGGTCTATTCAGAGTTACCGCACACACTTAAATATGCTAAAATCACATCACTTTCAAAATTATTATAATTCAGACTTTTCACTAATTCAGACAGACATTTTCCCAACCCACACAAATTTTTCAGATTTAATTTTATATCAAAAGATACAGGCCAGGCTCCAGAGGCTGAGGCAGGAGAATCACTTGAACCTGGAAGGCGGAGGTTGCAGTGAGCTAAGATTGCGCCATTGCATTCCAGCCTGGGTGACAAGAGCGAAACTCTGTCTCAAAAAATAAAACAAAAAACAAAAAAATTAGCTGGGTGCAGTGGCACACGCCTGTAGTCCTAGCTACTTCAGAGGCTGAGGTGGGAAGATCACTTGAGCCTGGGAGGCGGAGGCTGCAGTGAGCTGAGATCGCGCCACTGCACTCCAGCCTGGGCGACAGAGCGAGACTCCATCTCAAAAATAAAATAAAATAAAATAAGGAAAAGAAAATATTTTGGAGTGAATGCTGATGTGATGGGAGGAAAAAAATCATCTATCCGGGATGATGGTCAGGGAAGGTTTCAACTAGAGTAAATCTCGGTTTCTGGAGGAGATGCTGATGTAATTTGACCCATCGAGTACCTCCAGCTGGTTTTTTTTTTTTTTTTTTTTTTTTTTTTTTT
>NW_022164024.1:0-2403 GCF_008728515.1 Papio anubis
CAGATGTGCATGAAGCAGACTGTTTGTACTCAGAGCAAACAAACAAAAAAATGAACATAAATACACTGCTGGCCTTAAGGAAATAAAAAAGGATTATAATGGAATACCATTAAAAATTACAGGTCAATAAATTAAGTAACCTGGATGAAATGGAGAAATGTTCAGAAGGACCCAAAGTGCCAAAACTGACTCAAAAAGAAGTAGAACATTTGAACAGACCTATAACGAGATTAAATCCGTAATCAAAAAACGTCTCCCAAAAAGAAAATCCCAGAACCACCACTAGTGAATTATACCGAACATTTAAAGAGGAGTAACACCAATCCTTCTCAAACTTTTCCAGAAAACAGAAGAGGGGGAACGTTTCCTAACTCATGCTATGAGGTCAGCATTACCCGGAATCCAAACCTAGACAGAGACACTGTAAGAAAAGAAAACTACAGACCAGTATCTCTAATTAATATTGATGTAAAAAATCTCAAAAAATGCCAGCAAATGAAGTCCAGGAGCACATTAATAGGACAACGCACCATGACCAAGTGGAATTTACCACAGGAATGCAAGGACAGTTCAGCACATGAAAATAAATCAGTGCTGCAGCCCCTGAAGCATCACATCCGACTGCAAGAAGAAAAGAAAAGGTGCCCATGGTGGCAGGTGCCTGTAGTCCCAGCTACTCAGGAGGCTGAGGCAGGAGAATGGCATGAACCTGGGAGACGAAGCTTGCAATGAGCTGAGATCACGCCACTGCACTCTGGCCTGGGCTGACGGAGCGAGACTCTGTCCTGAAAAAAAAAAAAAAAATTTCAGAAGTTATAGGTGTAAAAACAACACACAAAAACCAGTTGAATTTCTATTACTCTCCCAGGGGCTCTGTCCTGGAGACTGAGATTGGGACAGCAGAAGTTGTGTTTCCCCAGACTGGAGACTGGGACAGCAGAAGTTGTGTTTCCCCAGACTGGAGACTGCGACAGCAGAAGTTGTGTTTCTCTTTCCTTCACTCAGGAGGACAGATCTCATCAAGTGGGTAAAATGCAAGCAGCAGCAGGGTTCACATGGCTCTTTCTCCTCAGCTGGCACAGCCCTCTGCCTCATTCCTATGTTCCCATCTCTCCCAATCCTTCCCCAATTCACCGTCCTTCCCAAGACACATTACACCATATTACCACAATTATAAAAAATCCTACGTGACCATCTCAATTGATACAGAAAAAGCACTTAACAAAATCTTTTCATGATAAAAATACTCCACATACTAGGAATAGAGGGGAACTTCCTCAACATGATGAAAGCCATGGATGAAAAATTCACAGCAAACATTGTATACAATGGTGAAAGGCTGAAAGTTTTTCCCATGAGGAACAAAATAGGATGCCTATTGTTGCCACTTCTATTTAACACAGTACTGGAAGCTCTAGCCAGAGCAATTAGGCAAAAAAATAAAATAAAATAAAAATAAATCCTGACATAAAAGGAGTCTGAATTGGAAAGGAAGATATAAAAGTATCTTTATTTGCATATGACATAATCCTATATATAGAAAACGTTAAGGAATTCATACATAGAAAAACTTTCTATGGCTAATAAATAAATTCAGAAGGGCCAAGGTGCAGTGGCTCACACCTGTAATTCCAGCACTTTGCAAGGCTGAGGCATGCAGATCATGAGGTCAGGGGATTGAGACCATCCTGGCTAACATGGTGAAACCCTTAAATACAAAAATTTAGCTGTGCGTGGTGGTGGGCACCTGTAGTCCCAGCTACTCGGGAGGCTGAGGCAGGAGAATGGCATGAACCTGGGAGGCAGAGCTTGCAGTGAGCCGAGATCATGCCACTGCACTCCAGCCTGAGCTGACAGAGCAAGACTCCGTCTAAAAAAAAAAAAAAATTCAGAAGTTATAGGTACAAAAACAACATACAAAAACCAGTTGGATTTCTATATACTAGAAATGAGTAATTTGAAAATAAAATCAAGAAAGCTGTTACCATTAAAGTAACATCAAAAATAAAAGAATAATATGTAGGAATAAATTTAACCTAGGAGATGCAAGACTTGTACACTACTGAAAGAGGTCTTAAAGGCTATAAACAAATGGAAATACATCCCTTGTTGATGAACTGGAAGACTTAATAGTGTTAAGACAGCAATACTACCAAAAACAATCTACAGATTCAACGCAATCCCTACCAAATCCTAACAACTTTGTTTACAGAAATGGAAAAGCTAAGAAAACTTACACTTCCTGATTTAGAACTTACTACAAAGCTATGATAAAACAGTGTGGCACTGGCATAAGGATAGAAATATAGATCAATGGAATAGAACTAAGATCTCAAAAATAAACCCATAGATCAACAGTCAATTGATTTTTGACAAGGGTTCCTAGACAACGCAATGGAGAAA
>NW_022164025.1:0-2403 GCF_008728515.1 Papio anubis
CAGATGTGCATGAAGCAGACTGTTTGTACTCAGAGCAAACAAACAAAAAAATGAACATAAATACACTGCTGGCCTTAAGGAAATAAAAAAGGATTATAATGGAATACCATTAAAAATTACAGGTCAATAAATTAAGTAACCTGGATGAAATGGAGAAATGTTCAGAAGGACCCAAAGTGCCAAAACTGACTCAAAAAGAAGTAGAACATTTGAACAGACCTATAACGAGATTAAATCCGTAATCAAAAAACGTCTCCCAAAAAGAAAATCCCAGAACCACCACTAGTGAATTATACCGAACATTTAAAGAGGAGTAACACCAATCCTTCTCAAACTTTTCCAGAAAACAGAAGAGGGGGAACGTTTCCTAACTCATGCTATGAGGTCAGCATTACCCGGAATCCAAACCTAGACAGAGACACTGTAAGAAAAGAAAACTACAGACCAGTATCTCTAATTAATATTGATGTAAAAAATCTCAAAAAATGCCAGCAAATGAAGTCCAGGAGCACATTAATAGGACAACGCACCATGACCAAGTGGAATTTACCACAGGAATGCAAGGACAGTTCAGCACATGAAAATAAATCAGTGCTGCAGCCCCTGAAGCATCACATCCGACTGCAAGAAGAAAAGAAAAGGTGCCCATGGTGGCAGGTGCCTGTAGTCCCAGCTACTCAGGAGGCTGAGGCAGGAGAATGGCATGAACCTGGGAGACGAAGCTTGCAATGAGCTGAGATCACGCCACTGCACTCTGGCCTGGGCTGACGGAGCGAGACTCTGTCCTGAAAAAAAAAAAAAAAATTTCAGAAGTTATAGGTGTAAAAACAACACACAAAAACCAGTTGAATTTCTATTACTCTCCCAGGGGCTCTGTCCTGGAGACTGAGATTGGGACAGCAGAAGTTGTGTTTCCCCAGACTGGAGACTGGGACAGCAGAAGTTGTGTTTCCCCAGACTGGAGACTGCGACAGCAGAAGTTGTGTTTCTCTTTCCTTCACTCAGGAGGACAGATCTCATCAAGTGGGTAAAATGCAAGCAGCAGCAGGGTTCACATGGCTCTTTCTCCTCAGCTGGCACAGCCCTCTGCCTCATTCCTATGTTCCCATCTCTCCCAATCCTTCCCCAATTCACCGTCCTTCCCAAGACACATTACACCATATTACCACAATTATAAAAAATCCTACGTGACCATCTCAATTGATACAGAAAAAGCACTTAACAAAATCTTTTCATGATAAAAATACTCCACATACTAGGAATAGAGGGGAACTTCCTCAACATGATGAAAGCCATGGATGAAAAATTCACAGCAAACATTGTATACAATGGTGAAAGGCTGAAAGTTTTTCCCATGAGGAACAAAATAGGATGCCTATTGTTGCCACTTCTATTTAACACAGTACTGGAAGCTCTAGCCAGAGCAATTAGGCAAAAAAATAAAATAAAATAAAAATAAATCCTGACATAAAAGGAGTCTGAATTGGAAAGGAAGATATAAAAGTATCTTTATTTGCATATGACATAATCCTATATATAGAAAACGTTAAGGAATTCATACATAGAAAAACTTTCTATGGCTAATAAATAAATTCAGAAGGGCCAAGGTGCAGTGGCTCACACCTGTAATTCCAGCACTTTGCAAGGCTGAGGCATGCAGATCATGAGGTCAGGGGATTGAGACCATCCTGGCTAACATGGTGAAACCCTTAAATACAAAAATTTAGCTGTGCGTGGTGGTGGGCACCTGTAGTCCCAGCTACTCGGGAGGCTGAGGCAGGAGAATGGCATGAACCTGGGAGGCAGAGCTTGCAGTGAGCCGAGATCATGCCACTGCACTCCAGCCTGAGCTGACAGAGCAAGACTCCGTCTAAAAAAAAAAAAAAATTCAGAAGTTATAGGTACAAAAACAACATACAAAAACCAGTTGGATTTCTATATACTAGAAATGAGTAATTTGAAAATAAAATCAAGAAAGCTGTTACCATTAAAGTAACATCAAAAATAAAAGAATAATATGTAGGAATAAATTTAACCTAGGAGATGCAAGACTTGTACACTACTGAAAGAGGTCTTAAAGGCTATAAACAAATGGAAATACATCCCTTGTTGATGAACTGGAAGACTTAATAGTGTTAAGACAGCAATACTACCAAAAACAATCTACAGGTTCAACGCAATCCCTACCAAATCCTAACAACTTTGTTTACAGAAATGGAAAAGCTAAGAAAACTTACACTTCCTGATTTAGAACTTACTACAAAGCTATGATAAAACAGTGTGGCACTGGCATAAGGATAGAAATATAGATCAATGGAATAGAACTAAGATCTCAAAAATAAACCCATAGATCAACAGTCAATTGATTTTTGACAAGGGTTCCTAGACAACGCAATGGAGAAA
>NW_022164026.1:0-2403 GCF_008728515.1 Papio anubis
TGCAATTGGCATGTGTCTACAGTGACCATTGCTCATATGTGTAAGCACCTCTGCAGGACAAATTCCCAAAAGTGCAATTGCCGAATCAAGGACCATTTGCATTCTACAATTGTAATAATGACTGCAAATCCATTTCTATATTTGCTGAGTTTGATGGCACAAGCTTTCCCACAAATTTGCCAATAGTGTTATTGTACTATTAAATTTAAAATTTTTATCAGTCTTCATATTTCATCTTTTAATGAGCATTTTCTTAAATAAGAGTGAGAAAGAGCATCCTTTGCCCAAGTTGATAAGCCACTTACTTTCTTTCTATGGGAGTGGTCATCTTATATTTTCTGCTGTTTTTCTTTGGGTTCTTTTTTCTTATTTACTTATAAGAATGTGTATCACAATTAATGATTTTTTTCTGTCTTTTGTTGCAAAAGATTGCCTTTTGACTTTTTTGGGGGGTGCTTTGGGTTAATTTTTATGAAGTTACATTTGTCCATATTTTCTTTTGTACCACACTACCCATCTGTTTCCCAGAGTTTTGTGGGGCTTCCTTTAGCAGATGGGAAGTTTTCACTTATTCACACGTCTGTCTCTGACCTTTTTAGTCTTTTGAATGCATCCCTTTTTATGGCATTGCCATACTATTTTTATTACTGTGACTTTTTTTTTCTTTTTTCTTTTCTTGAGTTGGAGTCTAGCTGGAGAGCAGTAGTGGGATCTCAGCTTACTGAAACCTCCCATCTCCCAGGTTCAAGTGATTCTCCTGACTCAGTCTCCTGAATAGCTGGGATGACGGGCACTGTCCACCACGCCCGGCTAATTTTTGTATTTTTAGTAGAGATGAGGTTTTACCACTTTGGTCAGGCTGGTCTCAAACTCCTGACCTCAAGTGATCCGCCCACCTCGGCTTCCCAATACTGTGACTTTCTAATAGTTTTTAACATCTGGCAGAGTGGCTTTTTTTTGTTGTTGTTGTTAAATCAACCCTTACAAACATTTGTTGTATGGCAAAGTGTATGTTTTATTTGGATTGAGGGAAATTTATAGTGAAATACAGAGACTTCATGTTTCTTTTTAAGTTTAATCCAGGTATTTTATATCATTATGACTAGTATCTTTTCTTTTATTATGTTTTCAGTTGATGGTTATTTCTACATGGTAAAACTAATGATTTATGCATATAAATTCTGTGCCCAATGAACACAGTACATGCTAAAGATGGTGTTGTGTATCAAGAGAAAAAATATAGATAATTAAGTAAAAGTTCTTGGGACAACTGGAAAGCCTTCTGGAAAAAAGGCAACTGAACCTGGTTCTCGTGTCTTATGACAAGATAATGTTCAGATTAATCATTTTTTTCTAAAAGAGTCCTAAAAGCTCTAGAAGGAACCATGAGAAAATTATTTTATACCTCCAGACTAGGGATAATTTTGACATAAGTCCCAGGGGCTATGAAACAGTGATATACTGTTAAATGAGAAAAGATACATGCCAGGCATGGTGGTTCATGCCTGTAATCCTAGCAGTTTGTGAGGCCAAGGTGGGGAGATCACTTGAGATCAGGAGTTCAAGAGCAGCCTTGTCAACATGGGGAAACCCCGTCTCTACTAAAAATAAAAAAAAATTAGCTGGCTGTGGTGGTGAATGCCTGTAGTCCCAGCTACTTGGAAGGCTGAGGCAGGAGATTCACTTGAACCTGGGAGTGGCGGTTGAAGTGAGCCGAGATTGTGCCACTGCACTCCAGCCGGGGCAACAGTGAATCCATCCTAGCCCCCCACTCCCACATAAAGGGCACATAATAGTGTCTATAGTAGATGGTGTGCTCCCATATAATTTTTTAAGATGCTAAAAATTAGCCCAGAAAGCATACATTAAAAAAATAATAATCTGGCAACGTGTGGGGAGAAGTAAATGGCATTGGGCCATAGAGGTGGATTATGTTTTAAAGTTCTCAAATTCTGAACCAAATAAGTGCACACAATATTAAAATTTTAAATAGCCACTGCAAAAGAAGAAAGATTAAGCAGAGAATTCAGCTCCTTTGCTGGATCTTCAATGTTTATAAACGTTTTCCAGTGGGGCCTCTAGTGTTTTCTAAGTGGAAAATCATTATCTGCCAAAATGATACATCTGCTCTCACATTTCAAATTAAATGACTCTCTTTTTTTCCCTTGCCTAATTGAACGTTCTGGTATCTGTAGTACCATGCTAAATAAGAGCAAAACATTGGATCTGGGTATTTTGTTTTTTTACTCATTTGCATTTGAGTTTGCTTTCTTGCCATAGACAGTGTTTATTTTTATGCAAATTTGTTAACCTTTTACCGCTGGCTTCTGGTGTTTTCATCAGAGTATTTTTAACAGCTTGGCTAAATTTTCTCTGATACTTTTCTAATTGTCTGCTTCTCTA
>NW_022164027.1:0-2402 GCF_008728515.1 Papio anubis
TGCAATTGGCATGTGTCTACAGTGACCATTGCTCATATGTGTAAGCACCTCTGCAGGACAAATTCCCAAAAGTGCAATTGCCGAATCAAGGACCATTTGCATTCTACAATTGTAATAATGACTGCAAATCCATTTCTATATTTGCTGAGTTTGATGGCACAAGCTTTCCCACAAATTTGCCAATAGTGTTATTGTATTATTAAATTTAAAATTTTTATCAGTCTTCACATTTCATCTTTTAATGAGCATTTTCTTAAATAAGAGTGAGAAAGAGCATCCTTTGCCCAAGTTGATAAGCCACTTACTTTCTTTCTATGGGAGTGGTCATCTTATATTTTCTGCTGTTTTTCTTTGGGTTCTTTTTTCTTATTTACTTATAAGAATGTGTATCACAATTAATGATTTTTTTCTGTCTTTTGTTGCAAAAGATTGCCTTTTGACTTTTTTGGGGGGTGCTTTGGGTTAATTTTTATGAAGTTACATTTGTCCATATTTTCTTTTGTACCACACTACCCATCTGTTTCCCAGAGTTTTGTGGGGCTTCCTTTAGCAGATGGGAAGTTTTCACTTATTCACACGTCTGTCTCTGACCTTTTTAGTCTTTTGAATGCATCCCTTTTTATGGCATTGCCATACTATTTTTATTACTGTGACTTTTTTTTCTTTTTTCTTTTCTTGAGTTGGAGTCTAGCTGGAGAGCAGTAGTGGGATCTCAGCTTACTGAAACCTCCCATCTCCCAGGTTCAAGTGATTCTCCTGACTCAGTCCCCTGAATAGCTGGGATGACGGGCACTGTCCACCACGCCCGGCTAATTTTTGTATTTTTAGTAGAGATGAGGTTTTACCACTTTGGTCAGGCTGGTCTCAAACTCCTGACCTCAAGTGATCCGCCCACCTCGGCTTCCCAATACTGTGACTTTCTAATAGTTTTTAACATCTGGCAGAGTGGCTTTTTTTTGTTGTTGTTGTTAAATCAACCCTTACAAACATTTGTTGTATGGCAAAGTGTATGTTTTATTTGGATTGAGGGAAATTTATAGTGAAATACAGAGACTTCATGTTTCTTTTTAAGTTTAATCCAGGTATTTTATATCATTATGACTAGTATCTTTTCTTTTATTATGTTTTCAGTTGATGGTTATTTCTACATGGTAAAACTAATGATTTATGCATATAAATTCTGTGCCCAATGAACACAGTACATGCTAAAGATGGTGTTGTGTATCAAGAGAAAAAATATAGATAATTAAGTAAAAGTTCTTGGGACAACTGGAAAGCCTTCTGGAAAAAAGGCAACTGAACCTGGTTCTCGTGTCTTATGACAAGATAATGTTCAGATTAATCATTTTTTTCTAAAAGAGTCCTAAAAGCTCTAGAAGGAACCATGAGAAAATTATTTTATACCTCCAGACTAGGGATAATTTTGACATAAGTCCCAGGGGCTATGAAACAGTGATATACTGTTAAATGAGAAAAGATACATGCCAGGCATGGTGGTTCATGCCTGTAATCCTAGCAGTTTGTGAGGCCAAGGTGGGGAGATCACTTGAGATCAGGAGTTCAAGAGCAGCCTTGTCAACATGGGGAAACCCCGTCTCTACTAAAAATAAAAAAAAATTAGCTGGCTGTGGTGGTGAATGCCTGTAGTCCCAGCTACTTGGAAGGCTGAGGCAGGAGATTCACTTGAACCTGGGAGTGGCGGTTGAAGTGAGCCGAGATTGTGCCACTGCACTCCAGCCGGGGCAACAGTGAATCCATCCTAGCCCCCCACTCCCACATAAAGGGCACATAATAGTGTCTATAGTAGATGGTGTGCTCCCATATAATTTTTTAAGATGCTAAAAATTAGCCCAGAAAGCATACATTAAAAAAATAATAATCTGGCAACGTGTGGGGAGAAGTAAATGGCATTGGGCCATAGAGGTGGATTATGTTTTAAAGTTCTCAAATTCTGAACCAAATAAGTGCACACAATATTAAAATTTTAAATAGCCACTGCAAAAGAAGAAAGATTAAGCAGAGAATTCAGCTCCTTTGCTGGATCTTCAATGTTTATAAACGTTTTCCAGTGGGGCCTCTAGTGTTTTCTAAGTGGAAAATCATTATCTGCCAAAATGATACATCTGCTCTCACATTTCAAATTAAATGACTCTCTTTTTTTCCCTTGCCTAATTGAACGTTCTGGTATCTGTAGTACCATGCTAAATAAGAGCAAAACATTGGATCTGGGTATTTTGTTTTTTTACTCATTTGCATTTGAGTTTGCTTTCTTGCCATAGACAGTGTTTATTTTTATGCAAATTTGTTAACCTTTTACCGCTGGCTTCTGGTGTTTTCATCAGAGTATTTTTAACAGCTTGGCTAAATTTTCTCTGATACTTTTCTAATTGTCTGCTTCTCTA
>NW_022164028.1:0-2398 GCF_008728515.1 Papio anubis
ACAAAAAAACTAGCCGGGCGAGGTGGCGGGCGCCTGTAGTCCCAGCTACTCGGGAGGCTGAGGCGGAAGAATGGCGTAAACCCGGGAGGCGGAGCTTGCAGTGAGCTGAGATCCGGCCACTGCACTCCAGCCTGGGCGACAGAGTGAGACTCCGTCTCAAAAAAAATAAATAAAAAATAAATAAATAAATAAAAAATTACTCTGCCAAAGACCCTGTTAAGAGGATGAAAAGACAAAGACTGGGAGAAAATATTTGCAAATCACATATCTTACAAAGGACTAGTATCTGGAGTATATAAAGAACTCACAAAACTTATCAGTAATATTAGCCAGGCATGGTGGTGCATGCCTGTAATCCCAGCTACTTGGGAGACTGAGGCAGGAGAATCGCTTGAACCCAGGAGACAGAGGTTGCAGTGAGCTGAGATTGCACCATTGCACTCCAGCCTGGGCAACAAGAGCAAAACTCTGTTTCAAAAAAAAAAAAAAAAACTTATTGGTAATAAACAATCCAGTTAGAAAAAGGGCAAAAGACATGAACAGATATTTCCCTGAAGAGGATATACAGATGGCAATTAAGCATGTGAAAAGATGCTCACTGTCATTAGTCATCAGGGAAATGCAAATTAAAACCACAATGAGATATCACCACACACCTATCAGAATGGCAAAAATAAAAAATAGTGACATCAAATGCTGGAGACACAGAGAAACTGGGTCACTTGTAGATTGCTGGTGGGAACGTAAAATGGTACAGCCATTCTGGAGATGGTTTGGCAGTTTATTTATTTATTTATTTATTTATTTATTTATTTATTTTTGAGATGGAGACTCACTCTGCCGCCCAGGCTGGAGTGCAGCGGCATGATCTTGGTTCACTGCAACCTCTGCCTCCCAGGTTCAAGCAATTCTCCTGCCTCAGCCTCCCTAGTAGCTGGAATTACAGGCGTGTGCCACCACACCTGGCTAATTTTTGTATTTTTAATAGAGGCAGGGTTTCTTTTTTTTTTTTTTTTTTTTTTTTTTTTTTTAAGACAGAGTCTCACTCTGTCGCCCAGGCTGGAGTGCAGTGGCGCGATCTCAGCTCACTGCAAGCTCCACCTCCCGGGTTCACGCCATTCTCCTGCCTCAGCCTCCCGAGTAGCTGGGACTACAGGCGCCCGCCACCTCGCCCGGCTAATTTTTTGTATTTTTAGTAGAGACGGGGTTTCACTGTGTTAGCCAGGATGGTCTCGATCTCCTGACCTCGTGATCCGCCCGTCTCGGCCTCCCAAAGTGCTGGGATTACAGGCTTGAGCCACCACGCCCGGCCAGAGGCAGGGTTTCACCATGTTGGCCAGCTAGTCTCGAACTCCCGACCTCAAGTGGTCTGTCTGCCTCGGCCTCCAAAAGTGCTGGGATTACAGGCATGAGCCACTGCGCCGGGCCTATTTATGTATGTATGTATGTATGTATGTATGTATGTATGTATGTATCTATCTATCTATCTATCTGTCTATCTATCTATCTATCTACTGCTGTGTTGCCCAGGCTGCTCTTGAAGTCCTGGCCTAAAGCCATCCTCCTCCCAAAGTGCTAGGATTACAAGCATGAGCCATGGCAGTTCCTTTTAAAACTAAAAACAGGTTTACCATACAACCCAGCACTTGCATTTTTGGCCATTTATACCAGAGAAATGAAAGCTTATTTTTACACAGAAACTTCTACACGAATGCTCACAGCAGCTTTGTAATAGCCAAAGCCTAGAAACTGTCCAAATGTTGCTCAATGGATGAATGGTTAACCAAATTTTGATACAGCCATACCATGGAATACTACTCAGCAGTGAAAAAGAAATGAGCCATTGATACAAACAATAACATGGACAGATCCCCAGGGAATTATGTTGAGTGGAAAAAAAAACAACCTCAAAAGGGTACATGACACATGATTCCATTTATATCACATTCATTGAATAACATAATTCTAGAGATGGAGAACAGTTTAGTGTGGCCTGGGATTAGGGTGGGGGAGGGGGAGGGGAGTGGATGTGGCTATGAAGGGACAGCCCGAGGGAGCCTTGTGGTGATGACAGAGTTAAGCACCTTGATGTGGTGCAAACTACATGTGATAAAATTGCATAGGGACACGCACACACACAGAAATGAGCTCCTGTAAAACTGGCAAAATCTGAATAAGTTCTGTGGATTATACCAATGGCGATTTCCTGGTTTTGATTTTGTACTACAGTTATGCAACTTCCTGTGAATCTATAATTATTTCAAAATTAAAAGTTTAAAAAAGAAACTAGTCAGGCCGGGCGCGGTGGCTCAAGCCTGTAATCCCAGCACTTTGGGAGGCCGAGACGGGCGGATCACGAGATCAGGAGATCGAGACCATCCTGGCTAACACGGTGAAA